>NW_026278138.1:0-12500 GCF_023373465.1 Oncorhynchus keta | reverse complement strand
GAAGTTCAGTTCCTTGTTTATATGTTGACTGTCATCGTCTTTCCTTCACACAACTGGAACCACAACTTGCTGACAAACTGAGAACCATCCTTGATAATGTAGCCCTTGAAATGATGTAGACAGTTAAATAATGGACAATTTCTCGACAAAACAACCATCCTAATGTAGGTTTATTTTTTTATGGGCTAATTATTCCCCAACCTGCTCACTTGATCCCATCCCCACAATGCTTCTAATTGTTTGTTTGTTAAACGATGTCTTAGAAATTGTATACTGCTCTTTATTTTATAACACTTACCTGGTTGCAATCTGGTTAGTTGACATTCATGGGGGGGCATTTTCTTGCCTGACGAACCTCCCCCTTTCTTTCCTTCGTTTTGTGGATAGAGTCAAATACTTTCTGTGGCATTTGATAGGGAAGCTGAAAGGTCAAATGTACTGTTAGGCTTTCTACTGCCAAGTTTACACCGTCATTATTGCACTGAAATGTTTTGATCGGGAAGTTGTCTAAATGGGATATCATTTTTTGTTAATGAGTGAAAGAAAAGCAGCCAACAAGTGCTCAGTATATGTGGGAACTCCTTCAAGACGGTTGGAAAAGCATTCCTCATGAAGCTGGTTGAGAGAATGCCAAGAGTGTGCAAAGCTGTCATCAAGGCAAAGGGTTGCTACTTTGAAGAATCTCAAATATAAAATACATTTTATATTTAACACTTTTTTTTGGTTACTACATGATTCCATATGTTTTGTTTCATAGTTTTGATGTCTTCACTATTAATCTACAATGTAGAAAATAGTACAAATAAAGAAACCCTGGAATGAGGGGGTGTGTCCAAACTTTTGACTGGTACTGTATATGACATGAGCTTCAGAGATGGTGACTGTTACATTTAGGAACTGTCATCATAATTGTATTGCTATAGTAGTAGTAGTATTGTTGGTTTAATTATGATACAATTGATTATTTCACCATAGTAGATCACCATCTTTTAATCCACAGCCTCACCAACAGAAGTGAAGTCTGCAGGTAACTGGTCTCATCAAACCTTATACTTTGGGGCGGCAGGTAACCTGGTGGTTAGAGGGTTGGACTAGTAACCGAAAGGTTACATGATCGAATCCCCGAGCTGACAAGGTAAAAATCTGTCGTTCAAGGCAGTTAACCCACTGTTCCTAGGCCAGTTAACCCACTGTTCCTAGACCAGTTAACCCACTGTTCCTAGACCAGTTAACCCACTGTTCCTAGACCAGTTAACCCACTGTTCCTAGACCAGTTAACCCACTGTTCCTAGACCAGTTAACCCACTGTTCCTAGGCCAGTTAACCCACTGTTCCTAGGCCAGTTAACCCACTGTTCCTAGGCCAGTTAACCCACTGTTCCTAGGCCAGTTAACCCACTGTTCCTAGGCCAGTTAACCCACTGTTCCTAGGCCAGTTAACCCACTGTTCCTAGGCCAGTTAACCCACTGTTCCTAGGCCAGTTAACCCACTGTTCCTAGGCCAGTTAACCCACTGTTCCTAGGCCAGTTAACCCACTGTTCCTAGGCCAGTTAACCCACTGTTCCTAGGCCAGTTAACCCACACCCACTGTTCCTAGGCCAGTTAACCCACTGTTCCTAGGCCAGTTAACCCACTGTTCCTAGGCCAGTTAACCCACTGTTCCTAGGCCAGTTAACCCACTGTTCCTAGGCCAGTTAACCCACTGTTCCTAGGCCAGTTAACCCACTGTTCCTAGGCCAGTTAACCCACTGTTCCTAGGCCAGTTAACCCACTGTTCCTAGGCCAGTTAACCCACTGTTCCTAGGCCAGTTAACCCACTGTTCCTAGGCCAGTTAACCCACTGTTCCTAGGCCAGTTAACCCACTGTTCCTAGGCCAGTTAACCCACTGTTCCTAGGCCAGTTAACCCACTGTTCCTAGGCCAGTTAACCCACTGTTCCTAGGCCAGTTAACCCACTGTTCCTAGGCCAGTTAACCCACTGTTCCTAGGCCAGTTAACCCACTGTTCCCAGGCCAGTTAACCCACTGTTCCCAGGCCAGTTAACCCACTGTTCCTAGGCCAGTTAACCCACTGTTCCCAGACCAGTTAACCCACTGTTCCTAGGCCAGTTAACCCACTGTTCCTAGGCCAGTTAACCCACTGTTCCTAGACCAGTTAACCCACTGTTCCTAGGCCAGTTAACCCACTGTTCCTAGGCCAGTTAACCCACTGTTCCTAGGCCAGTTAACCCACTGTTCCTAGGCCAGTTAACCCACTGTTCCTAGGCCAGTTAACCCACTGTTCCTAGTTCCTAGCCAGTTAACCCACTGTTCCTAGGCCAGTTAACCCACTGTTCCTAGGCCAGTTAACCCACTGTTCCTAGGCCAGTTAACCCACTGTTCCTAGGCCAGTTAACCCACTGTTCCTAGGCCAGTTAACCCACTGTTCCTAGGCCAGTTAACCCACTGTTCCTAGGCCAGTTAACCCACTGTTCCTAGGCCAGTTAACCCACTGTTCCTAGGCCAGTTAACCCACTGTTCCTAGGCCAGTTAACCCACTGTTCCTAGGCCAGTTAACCCACTGTTCCCAGGCCAGTTAACCCACTGTTCCTAGGCCAGTTAACCCACTGTTCCTAGGCCAGTTAACCCACTGTTCCTAGTTAACCCACTGTTCCCAGGCCAGTTAACCCACTGTTCCCAGGCCAGTTAACCCACTGTTCCTAGGCCAGTTAACCCACTGTTCCTAGACCAGTTAACCCACTGTTCCTAGGCCAGTTAACCCACTGTTCCTAGGCCAGTTAACCCACTGTTCCTAGGCCAGTTAACCCACTGTTCCTAGGCCAGTTAACCCACTGTTCCTAGGCCAGTTAACCCACTGTTCCTAGGCCAGTTAACCCACTGTTCCTAGGCCAGTTAACCCACTGTTCCCAGGCCAGTTAACCCACTGTTCCTAGGCCAGTTAACCCACTGTTCCTAGGCCAGTTAACCCACTGTTCCTAGGCCAGTTAACCCACTGTTCCCAGGCCAGTTAACCCACTGTTCCTAGGCCAGTTAACCCACTGTTCCTAGGCCAGTTAACCCACTGTTCCTAGGCCAGTTAACCCACTGTTCCTAGGCCAGTTAACCCACTGTTCCCAGGCCAGTTAACCCACTGTTCCTAGGCCAGTTAACCCACTGTTCCTAGGCCAGTTAACCCACTGTTCCTAGGCCAGTTAACCCACTGTTCCCAGGCCAGTTAACCCAGTTCCTAGGCCAGTTAACCCACTGTTCCTAGGCCAGTTAACCCACTGTTCCTAGGCCAGTTAACCCACTGTTCCTAGACCAGTTAACCCACTGTTCCTAGGCCAGTTAACCCACTGTTCCTAGGCCAGTTAACCCACTGTTCCTAGGCCCCAGTTAACCCACTGTTCCTAGGCCAGTTAACCCACTGTTCCTGGGCCAGTTAACCCACTGTTCCTGGGCCAGTTAACCCACTGTTCCTGGGCCAGTTAACCCACTGTTCCTGGGCCAGTTAACCCACTGTTCCTAGGCCAGTTAACCCACTGTTCCTAGGCCAGTTAACCCACTGTTCCTAGGCCAGTTAACCCACTGTTCCTAGACCAGTTAACCCACTGTTCCTAGGCCAGTTAACCCACTGTTCCTAGGCCAGTTAACCCACTGTTCCTAGGCCAGTTAACCCACTGTTCCTAGGCCAGTTAACCCACTGTTCCTGGGCCAGTTAACCCACTGTTCCTGGGCCAGTTAACCCACTGTTCCTGGGCCAGTTAACCCACTGTTCCTGGGCCAGTTAACCCACTGTTCCTAGGCCAGTTAACCCACTGTTCCTAGGCCAGTTAACCCACTGTTCCTAGGCCAGTTAACCCACTGTTCCTAGGCCAGTTAACCCACTGTTCCTAGGCCAGTTAACCCACTGTTCCTAGGCCAGTTAACCCACTGTTCCTAGGCCAATTAACCCACTGTTCCTAGGCCAGTTAACCCACTGTTCCTAGGCCAGTTAACCCACTGTTCCTGGGCCAGTTAACCCACTGTTCCTGGGCCAGTTAACCCACTGTTCCTGGGCCAGTTAACCCACTGTTCCTGGGCCAGTTAACCCACTGTTCCTAGGCCAGTTAACCCACTGTTCCTAGGCCAGTTAACCCACTGTTCCTAGGCCAGTTAACCCACTGTTCCTAGGCCAGTTAACCCACTGTTCCTAGGCCAGTTAACCCACTGTTCCTAGGCCAGTTAACCCACTGTTCCTAGGCCAGTTAACCCACTGTTCCTAGGCCAGTTAACCCACTGTTCCTTTGCTGTCATCGAATATAAGAACTTGTTCTTAACTGATTTGCCTAGTTAAATAAAGGTTCAATTTAAATTAAAAGAAAAATACTTGTCTTAGTCTCATCAACTCAAAATCATAAGCAATAATAATATGAGGAATTAAATTGTGAAGTACTCATATTCTCCTCATGGTTCTGCGTTGTAAAATAAATTGTGTGCTCCATGTGTCACGGCCGTTGAAAGAAGTGGGCCGTGGTGCAGCGTGGTGAGCGTACATTTTCCTTTTCATTAGATAATGTCACCAACAAACGAAAAACAACCGTGAAGCTTACAGGGAAAAGTGCCACTAACAAAGACAACTACCCACAAACACAGGTGGGAAAAAGGGCTGCCTAAGTATGGTTCCCAATCAGAGACAACGATAGATAGCTGTCCCTGATTGAGAACCATACCCGGCCAAAACAAAGAAATACAAAAACATAGAAAATGGAACATAGAATGCCCACCCCACATCACACCCTGACCGAACCAAATAGAGAAATAAAACGTCTCTCTAAGGTCAGGGCGTGACACCATGTTGATTCTACCTGCAGTTTAACCTATCTCATAAACTGCACCGCAAACTGTAACTACCATATTCTTTATGGTCTGGCACTTTATCAAGTCACTTCTTTTGTTGAAGGTCCTGCACAGTCAAAATCATGTTTTTCATGAAATGTGATAATATTTGGATTAAATCAGATCAGCAAAATATACTGTTGCTTTTGCATTGACAAAGTTTTATCATAAAGTCCCCTCTCCTTTGTCCACCACTTGGATTCAGGAGCTGTGGGGATATTAATGGCTTTTTGTGACATCACAAAATCATCAAATTTGAATACACCAATGGTAACATCTCATTTTCTTACCTAATTTAAATAACTACTGCCTTGTAACCAACAACGCAGAATGGTGTGGTTTACGTAGCAGAACGGTGTGGTTTACGTAGCAGAATGGTGTGGTTTACGTAGCAGAATGGTGTGGTTTACATAGCAGAATGGTGTGGTTTACGTAGCAGAATGGTGTGGTTTACGTAGCAGAACGGTGTGGTTTACGTAGCAGAATGGTGTGGTTTACGTAGCAGAACGGTGTGGTTTACGTAGCAGAACGGTGTGGTTTACGTAGCAGAACGGTGTGGTTTACGTAGCAGAATGGTGTGGTTTACGTAGCAGAATGGTGTGGTTTACGTAGCAGAACGGTGTGGTTTACGTAGCAGAATGGTGTGGTTTACGTAGCAGAATGGTGTGGTTTACGTAGCAGAACGGTGTGGTTTACATAGCAACGTGGTTGATGAATAGGGGAAACCTGTATATATATTTTCCAAGGCAAATATACTTATAGGTTTCCGCTTTCATCTGGGTCTGGTGTTAGCTAGTTACTGGCTAGCTAGGTTTTTCACCAGCATGAAACAAACGTGGGGGAAGAGTTGCCCAAAACTCAGACTAATTGTCAGGTCATTACATCAAGAGACATGCCAAACATGAGATTCATACAAACTTCTTGACATCATTGATGGTCATGATATATGAACGTTGTCTGACAGTCAGTACACACTGAGTGGACAAAACACCGTCTCTTTCCACGACAGACTGACCAGGTGAAAGCTACGATCGCTTATCAATGTCACTTGTTAAATCAACTTAAAACCGTGTGGATGAAGGAGAGGAGACAGGTTAAAGAAGGACTTTTTTAGGCTTGAGACATTTGAGACATGGATTGTGTATGTGTGCCATTCAGAGGGTGTTTCCTATGTGTATCAACAGTGGTCCACCACCCAAAGAACATTCAGCCAACTTGACACAACTGTGGGAAGCATTGGAGTCAACATGGGCCAGCATCCCTGCGAACGCTTTCCACACCTTGTAGAGTCCATACCCCAACGAATTGACACTGTTCTAAGGGGGTGCTACTCAATATTAGGAAGGTGTTCTTAAATGTTTTCTACACTCAGTGTGTTTATATGTAAGGTACCCAGACCTCACCCTGTAAATTTTCAACAAAAAATTGTCCAAGATGATCTAGCTAACTAAATTCCATTTGGGTTAGCGAGCTAAATTATATAGCCACCATTATTTCTTTACTGCTGCTGTTACAATAACCAAACCATTTGTGAAACCATGCTATGAGTTGCTTTGTCTGTCAGCCAATCTGCTTGATATAATCTCATCACAACACTGCCTCCATGTTGCTTGACATATGCGGTTCCCAAGGTGAGCTCCCCAGCCTCTCCTAAACCTGCGGTTCCCAGGGTGAACTCCCCAGCCTCTCCTAAACCTGCGGTTCCCAAGGTGAGCTCCCCAGCCTCTCCTATAAGCCTGCGGTAAACACAGTCTGTTAGAGTTGCGTAAATTCAAATCTGGTATCAGGATAAATATAACAATGAGTCACCGATTTTATACTATGTATTTTTTATTAGCTAAGTAATAAATGGCAAATGCAACATTCGTATATACGGGCTCACTGTAATACCACGCAGGGCAGAACAGGGAACTGACAAGATGAATGTAAAACATGATTCTTTATACTGTGATAGACAGTTCTAACCCGTCTGTTGGCCTATCACAGTAGAGACTGGGCGTGGTTTAAATTTGCTCAGCCTATTGCAGGCACTCAGGCGGGTCCCCGCCTCTTGGCGCTTCTGTTGATAGATGTAAATGTTGCTTGTGAAGAACATCCAGGCTCTCATGCTCCATACCGTTATATCGCACCTGGCTCCTGTTATCTAACAAAAGTGTGTTGTTCTCGCAACCCCCCGCTCTGAATGTGCCCCCCCCCCCAACTCATTGAACAGTTCCTGTCTTCATGCTTCTCTGTATTTCTCCATCATGAGAAAGGCCCGTGGCCCTGATACTTTTAACAATGTTTCAAGTCAGCTATGTTGCATAACACATACATACATCCACACAAGCCAACAGCAGATCATATTAAATTATACATATGGTCATGGCTATAATGTAAAACACAGGATCCAACAAGTCTTTATAAGCTAATGTCAATTTTTGTAAATTTGTGGACATATATGTAATAATAAAAACACATAAAGCATAAAGGCGTCATAATTCATAAAGTTAATGTTGACTGACTGATATTATCTCATAGAACAAAACGTATAAGATCTCCTAAACCTGCGTTGACCTCGTATTTATTTTGGACGTTTATACCAAAACTCTATTCATTCCCGGTTAGGGGTGGCTGAAAGAACTAGCGGTAACTCATTTCCGGGTTTTTGGACTACAAACTGGCGACCTCTATTGCGGATAAAATGCTGTGTCTGGTGACGTAGTGTACATATAAATAACTTGGCGTAGTGCACATTAAAATAAATTCCCATGTACTGAATGAAAAATCTAAGTTAAATGGGTTTCCATAACATTTTCAGCTCTACTGATGATTTTGTCACAACTGTTGCGTTAAATAGCAAATGTGCCCACTCTGGTCTTGGCAAGTGCGCTCTCGTCAACAGCTCACAGAAAAGTGGGGTTAGGATACCTACATTATAAGATAATTTGTATTGGTCAAACGGCAGCCAATCATAGATCAACATGTCCCCAGAATAAGACCCTCGATATTTATTGGAAATGAGCATAAAGCTCATCACCTTGCACATTCACCCTGCGAAGTTTATCGTAATTTATTTAATCTGAAGCATTATAAACGGCATGCTTTCCCGAGTCATGATGGAAGGACCACACAATATATCGCGTGACTACAAGTGTACCTTGATAAAATGGTTATTATATCAATATTTGCGCAAAAAGCGTTTTCCACCACCAATTCTCACAATTAATTTTACCGACACATGTCAAAAGAACTTATTGTCTATCGGCATTTATAAAAGTGTACGAGCATTTCCTGTGTCCATTAGACATGTCGTGACTTTCTTTCATGCATCAGGTAATTAATCCGCATGAAATGGCTGGATGGAAACCTGGTTACTTTAAATGCTATTTTACAGACTCAGAATGACTGTTTGGGACCTTTAACAAGTGTAAACAAGTTATATTTTTATCCACAGTTACACCACAAGATGGCACTACAGCGGGTAAATATAATTTCCTGTCTTCACCAGGAGATATAGTTAAGAGTTCCTGCATTTAATGTCTGAATATTGCAGCGAAAACAATCGTGTATTTTATTTTTGGAATCCTAAACACGAGAAATAAAACATCAGTTACTAGAGATAGTGTTCATAACCAAGTGCTCTGATATAGCAATAGAAATACATTCATTTAGATATATTCACCTCAATAAGGGGCAGTCACCACCTCGACGTAGCCATGGCACAAACTGTTAACAGGAAGTCAGTGTATTGGCACAATCTACAAAACCATAAACATTTTGAATGTCTTCAATTAAAGCAGGGACCTAGAGACTGAAAACAGCTTATATCTCAAGGACATCAGACTGTTAAACAGCCTCCACTAACATTGAGTGGCTGCTGCCAACACACTGACTCAACTCCAGCCACTTTAATAATGGGAGTTGATGGAAATTGATATAAAATATATCACTAGCCACTTTAAATAATGCTACTTAATATAATGTTTATATACCCTACATTACTCATCTCATATGTATATACTGTACTCGATACCATCTACTGCATCTTGCCTATGCCGTTCTGTACCATCACTCATTCATATATCTTTATGTACATATTCTTTATCCCTTTACACTTGTGTGTATAAGGTAGTAGTTTTGGAATTGTTAGGTTTGATGGAGGGAAGAGCTAGGGGTTATCACTGCATTGTCGGAACTAGAAGCACAAGCATTTCGCTACACTCGCATTAACATCTGCTAACCATGTGTATGTGACCATTAACATCTGCTAACCATGTGTATGTGACCATTAACATCTGCTAACCATGTGATGTGACCATTAACATCTGCTAACCATGTGTATGTGACCATTAACATCTGCTAACCATGTGTATGTGACCATTAACATCTGCTAACCATGTGTATGTGACCATTAACATCTGCTAACCATGTGTATGTATGTGACCATTAACATCTGCCAACCATGTGTATGTGACCATTAACATCTGCTAACCATGTGTATGTGACCATTAACATCTGCTAACCATGTATGTGACCATTAACATCTGCTAACCATGTGTATGTGACCAATAACATCTGCTAACCATGTGTATGTGACCAATAACATCTGCTAACCATGTGTATGTGACCAATAACATCTGCTAACCATGTGTATGTGACCATTAACATCTGCTAACCATGTGTATGTGACCATTAACATCTGCTAACCATGTGTATGTGACCATTAACATCTGCTAACCATGTGTATGTGACCATTAACATCTGCTAACCATGTGTATGTGACCATTAACATCTGCTAACCATGTGTCTGTGACCATTAACATCTGCTAACCATGTGTATGTGACCATTAACATCTGCTAACCATGTGTATGTGACCATTAACATCTGCTAACCATGTGTCTGTGACCATTAACATCTGCTAACCATGTGTATGTGACCATTAACATCTGCTAACCATGTGTATGTGACCATTAACATCTGCTAACCATGTGTATGTGACCATTAACATCTGCTAACCATGTGTATGTGACCATTAACATCTGCTAACCATGTGTATGTGACCATTAACATCTGCTAACCATGTGTATGTGACCATTAACATCTGCTAACCATGTGTATGTGACCATTAACATCTGCTAACCATGTGTATGTGACCATTAACATCTGCTAACCATGTGTATGTGACCAATAACATCTGCTAACCATGTGTATGTGACCATTAACATCTGCTAACCATGTGTATGTGACCAATAACATCTGCTAACCATGTGTATGTGACCATTAACATCTGCTAACCATGTGTATGTGACCATTAACATCTGCTAACCATGTGTATGTGACCATTAACATCTGCTAACCATGTGTATGTGACCATTAACATCTGCTAACCATGTGTATGTGACCAATAACATCTGCTAACCATGTGTATGTGACCATTAACATCTGCTAACCATGTGTATGTGACCAATAACATCTGCTAACCATGTGTATGTGACCAATAACATCTGCTAACCATGTGTATGTGACCATTAACATCTGCTAACCATGTGTATGTGACCATTAACATCTGCTAACCATGTGTATGTGACCATTAACATCTGCTAACCATGTGTATGTGACCATTAACATCTGCTAACCATGTGTATGTGACCATTAACATCTGCTAACCATGTGTATGTGACCATTAACATCTGCTAACCATGTGTATGTGACCATTAACATCTGCTAACCATGTGTATGTGACCATTAACATCTGCTAACCATGTGTATGTGACCATTAACATCTGCTAACCATGTGTCTGTGACCATTAACATCTGCTAACCATGTGTATGTGACCATTAACATCTGCTAACCATGTGTATGTGACCATTAACATCTGCTAACCATGTGTATGTGACCATTAACATCTGCTAACCATGTGTATGTGACCATTAACATCTGCTAACCATGTGTATGTGACCATTAACATCTGCTAACCATGTGTCTGTGACCATTAACATCTGCTAACCATGTGTATGTGACCATTAACATCTGCTAACCATGTGTATGTGACCATTAACATCTGCTAACCATGTGTCTGTGACCATTAACATCTGCTAACCATGTGTATGTGACCATTAACATCTGCTAACCATGTGTCTGTGACCATTAACATCTGCTAACCATGTGTATGTGACCATTAACATCTGCTAACCATGTGTATGTGACCATTAACATCTGCTAACCATGTGTATGTGACCATTAACATCTGCTAACCATGTGTATGTGACCATTAACATCTGAACCATGTGTATGTGACCAATAACATCTGCTAACCATGTGTATGTGACCATTAACATCTGCTAACCATGTGTATGTGACCATTAACATCTGCTAACCATGTGTATGTGACCATTAACATCTGCTAACCATGTGTATGTGACCATTAACATCTGCTAACCATGTGTATGTGACCAATAACATCTGCTAACCATGTGTATGTGACCATTAACATCTGCTAACCATGTGTCTGTGACCATTAACATCTGCTAACCATGTGTCTGTGACCATTAACATCTGCTAACCATGTGTATGTGACCATTAACATCTGCTAACCATGTGTATGTGACCATTAACATCTGCTAACCATGTGTATGTGACCATTAACATCTGCTAACCATGTGTATGTGACCATTAACATCTGCTGACCATGTGTATGTGACCATTAACATCTGCTGACCATGTGAATGTGACCAATAACATCTGCTGACCATGTGTATGTGACCATTAACATCTGCTGACCATGTGTATGTGACCATTAACATCTGCTAACCATGTGTATGTGTATGTGACCAATAACATCTGCTGACCATGTGTATGTGACCATTAACATCTGCTGACCATGTGTATGTGACCATTAACATCTGTTAACCATGTGTATGTGACCATTAACATCTGCTGACCATGTGTATGTGACCATTAACATCTGCTGACCATGTGTATGTGACCATTAACATCTGCTGACCATGTGTATGTGACCAATAACATCTGCTGACCATGTGTATGTGACCATTAACATCTGCTGACCATGTGTATGTGACCATTAACATCTGTTAACCATGTGTATGTGACCATTAACATCTGCTGACCATGTGTATGTGACCAATAACATCTGCTGACCATGTGTATGTGACCATTAACATCTGCTGACCATGTGTATGTGACCAATACATTTGATTTGTAGACTCATCAAGAAACACAACAGGGAACTTGTTTACATACAAGATGACATCACCGTGAAAATATTGTCTTATCAAGCAACGTGACTGTGCTACTCTGGTACACTGGCAGCTGACTACAAGATCAGGGACTGTTTTAATGTTGTGACCCAAACATTTTTAGATCTATATATAGCGCAGAAGCTTATATAATGGTATTTCTACGCTTTTTAAAAATGTAAATGTCATATTTTTTACATAAAACTGTTGATGGTGGTCGATGATACCAATGAATTTATGTTTTCAGATTACAAGATCAACAACTGATATTTGAATGATATTCTACTGTGACATACAGCATAGGCTAGCATTTGTATTGTTAATAAATTAGTAGTCATTAATTAATCTACATTTTCTTATTATGTACACTAGATGACCAAAAGTATATGGACACCTGCTCATCG
>NW_026278137.1:0-2671 GCF_023373465.1 Oncorhynchus keta | reverse complement strand
CAATCATATGACCCACTGAAGAGATGAGTCTTCAGTAAAGACTTAAAGGTTGAGACCGAGTTTGCGTCTCTGACATGGGTAGGCAGACCGTTCCATAAAAATGGAGCTCTATAGGAGAAAGCCCTGCCTCCAGCTGTTTGCTTAGAAATTCTAGGGACAATTAGGAGGCCTGCGTCTTGTGACCGTAGCGTACGTGTAGGTATGTGCGGCAGGACCAAATCAGAGAGGTAGGTAGGAGCAAGCCCATGTAATGCTTTGTAGGTTAGCAGTAAAACCTTGAAATCAGCCCTTGCTTTGACAGGAAGCCAGTGTAGAGGCTAGCACTGGAGTAATATGATCAAATTTTTTGGTTCTAGTCAGGATTCTAGCAGCCGTATTTAGCACTAACTGAAGTTTATTTAGTGCTTTATCCGGGTAGCCGGAAAATAGAGCATTGCAGTAGTCTAACCTAGAAGTGACAAAAGCATGGATTAATTTTTCTGCATCATTTTTGGACAGAAAGTTTCTGATTTTTGCAATGTTACGTAGATGGAAAAAAGCTGTCCTCGAAATGGTCTTGATATGTTCTTCAAAAGAGATCAGGGTCAGAGTAACGCCGAGGTCCTTCACAGTTTTATTTGAGACGACTGTACAACCATTAAGATTAATTGTCAGATTCAACAGAAGATCTCTTTGTTTCTTGGGACCTAGAACAAGCATCTCTGTTTTGTCTGAGTTTAATAGTAGAAAGTTTGCAGCCATCCACTTCCTTATGTCTGAAACACATGCTTCTACGAGGCAATTTGGGGCTTCACCATGTTTCATTGAAATGTAATTAAAGACATGAGTAACCACTACGCTGCATTTCGGTCCGACTCTCTTCTGACAAACGAAGAACGCCGTTACAGAATCACCCACCACACTCGGACCGAGCAGCGTGTTAACAGGCAGCGACAGCTGGAGCAGAAAAAGGGAGGACGTTATGGACAGCAAAGGCATGGAGTATACGACGTGGGAAGAAATAGACAGGTGGGCGGCCGACCCAGTGAGAGTGCAGGAGCCCGCCTGGGATTCGCTGGAGCAATGCGAAGAGGGCTATAGGCGAATGGAGTCAAAAAGAAAGACACGTCGGCGCAGAGCGAAAACCGAAAGTAACCCCCAAATATTTATTGGGGGAGGGCGCAGAGAGAGAGTGGCTGAGTCAGGGTTCAGACCTGAGCCAACCTCCCTGTTAATCGTGAAGAGCAGTTGCAGGGAGAGGCTGCACCACTTGGAGAATTGGACATGGGAGGAGGAATTAGACGGAAAAGGACCCTGGGCTCAGCCTGGAGAATATCGCCGTCCCAAGGAAGAAATATTAGAGGCGGCTAAAGCGGAGAGGCTGGTATGAGGAGGCAGCACGGCGACACGAAGAAGCCCGAAAAGCAGCCCAAAAAATTATTGGGGGGCTAAAAGGGAGTATGGCTATGCCAGGTAGGAGACCTGCGCAAACTCCCTGTGCTCACCGTTGGGCTAGAGAGACCGGGCAGGCACCGTGTTATGCTATGGAGCGCACGGTGTTTCCAGTGCGGGTGCATAGCCCGGTGCGGCACATACCAGCCCTTCCTATTGGCCGGGCTAGAGTGGGCATCGAGCCAGGTAAGCTTGGGCAGGCTGGGTGCTCTGGGCGCCCAGTGCGCCTGCACGGCAGCCGGTCTATCCAGAGCCACCTCCACACACCAGTCCTCCGGTAGCAGCTCCCCGCACCAGGCTTCCTGTGCGTGTCCTCAATCCTGTAGCACCAGTTCCAGCACCACGCACCAGGCCTTCTGTGCGCCTCGCCTGTTCAGCACAGCCAGAGCCTTCCTTCCTCCTGCGCTGAGTCTCCTGTCTGCTCAGCGCTATCAGAGCCTTCCTTCCCTCCTGCGCTGTCGGAGTCTCCCGCCTGTTCAGCGCTATCAGAGCCTTCCTTCCTCTCCTGCGCTGTCGGAGTCTCCCGCCTGTTCAGCGCTATCAGAGCCTTCCTCCTACAGCTCTGCCGGAGCCTCCTGCCTGCTCGGAGCAGCCTGAGCTGTCAGTCTGCATGAAGCAGCCAGAGCTGCCAGTCTGCAAAGGTGCTGCCAGCCTGCATGGGAGCAGTCTGAGCTGTCAGCCTAGCATGGAGCAGTCAGAGCCTGTCAGTCTGCATGAAGCAGCCAGAGCTGTCAGTCTGCATGGAGCAGCCAGAGCTGTCAGCCTGCATGAAGCAGCCAGGAGCTGCCAGTCTGCAAGGTGCTGCCAGCCTGCATGGAGCAGTCAGAGCTGTCAGTCTGCATGAAGCAGCCAGAGCTGTCAGTCTGCATGGAGCAGCCAGAGCTGTCAGTCTGCAAGAGCTGTCAGTCTGCAAGGAGCTGTCAGTCTGCAGGGTGCCGACCAGCCTGCACGGAGCATGCCAGAGCTGTCGCCCAGCATGGAGCTAGCCAGAGCTGTCAGCCCGCATGGTGCAGTCAGAGCTGTCAGCCTGCATGGAGCAGCCGTGAGCTGTCAGCCTGCAATGGAGCAGCCAGAGCTGTCAGCCTGCATGGAGCAGCCAGGAGTCATGTCAGTCCAGCATGGAGCAAAGCCAGGGCTTCCCCAGCCAGTCTGCAAGGTGCTGCCAGCCTGCATGGAGCAGTCAGAGCTGTCAGTCTGTACTGAAGCAGCCAGAGCTGTCAGTCTGCATGAAGCAGCCAGA
>NW_026278136.1:0-1828 GCF_023373465.1 Oncorhynchus keta | reverse complement strand
TTTAATGTATCGCTTTTTTCCTTTCATTAAAGACATGAGTAACCACTACGCTGCATTTCCGGTCCGACTCTCATTCTACAAATGAAGAATGCCGTTACAGAATCACCCACCACACTCGGACCGAGCAGCGTGTTAACAGGCAGCGACAGCTGGAGCAGCAAAAGGAGGACGTTATGGACAGCAAAGGCATGGAGTATACGACGTGGGAAGAAATCGACAGGTAGGCGGCCGACCCAGAGAGAGTGCAGGTGCCCGCCTGGGATTCGCTGGAGCAATGCGAAGAGGGCTATAGGCGAATGGAGTCAAAAAGAAAGACACGTCGGCGCAGAGCGAAAACTCAAGTAACCCCCAAATATTTATTGGGGGAGGGCGCAGAGAGAGAGTGGCTGAGTCAGGGTTCAGACCTGAGCCAACTCTCCCTGTTAATCGTGAAGAGCAGTTGCAGTGGGAGAGGCTGCACCACTTGGAGAATTGGACATGGGAGGAGGAATTAGACGGGAAAGGACCCTGGGCTCAGCTTGGAGAATATCGCCGTCCCAAGGAAGAAATAGAGGCGGCTAAAGCGGAGAGGCGCTGGTATGAGGAGGCAGCACGGCGACGCGGTTGGAAGCCCGAAAAGCAGCCCAAAAAAATTATTGGGGGGGGGCTAAAAGGGAGTATGGCTATGCCAGGTAGGAGACCTGCGCAAACTCCCTGTGCTCACCGCTGGGCTAGAGAGACCGGGCAGGCACCGTGTTATGCTATGGAGCGCACGGTGTTTCCAGTGCGGGTGCATAGCCCGGTGCGGCTCATACCAGCCCTTCCTATTGGCCGGGCTAGAGTGGGCATTGAGCCAGGTAAGCTTGGGCAGGCTCGGTGCTCAAGAGCTCCAGTGCGCCTGCACGGTCCGGTCTATCCAGAGCCACCTCCACACACCAGTCCTCCAGTAGCAGCTCCCCGCACCAGGCTTCCTGTGCGTGTCCTCAATCCTGTAGCACCAGTTCCAGCACCACGCAACCAGGCCTTCTGTGCGCCTCGCCTGTTCAGCACAGCCAGAGCTTTCCTTCCTCTGCGCTGTCGGAGTCTCTCGCCTGTTCAGCACAGCCAGAGCCTTCCTTCCCTCCTGCGTTGTCGGAGTCTCTCGCCTGTTCAGCGCTATCAGAGCCTTCCTCCTCTACAGCTCTGCCGGAGCTCTCCTGCCTGTTCGGAGCAGCCTGAGCTGTCAGTCTGCATGAAGCAGCCAGAGCTGCCAGTCTGCAAGGTGCTGCCAGCCTGCATGGAGCAGTCAGAGCTGTCAGCCTGCATGGAGCAGTCAGAGCTGTCAGCCTGCATGAAGCAGCCAGAGCTGTCAGTCTGCATGAAGCAGCCAGAGCTGTCAGTCTGCAAGAAGCTGCTAGTCTGCAAGGAGCTGTCAGTCTGCAAGGTGCTGCCAGCCTGCATGGAGCAGTCAGATGCTGTCAGCCTGCATGGAGCAGTCAGAGCTGTCAGCCTGCATGGAGCAGTCAGAGCTGTCAGCCTGCATGGAGCAGGTCAGGAGCTGTCAGTCTGCATGAAGCTAGCCAGAGCTGTCAGTCTGTAAGAAGCAGCCAGAGCTGTCAGCCTGCATAGAGCAGCTAGATCCGCCAGTCAGCCATGATCTTCTAGATCTGCCAGACAACCAGTCTCTTCCAGATCTGCCAGTCAACCAGTCTCTTCCAGATCTGCCAGTCAACCAGTCTCTTCCAGATCTGCCAGTCAACCACGTTCCTTCCAGATCTGCCAGTCAACCAGAATCTTCCAGATCTGCTAGTCAACCAGAATCTTCCAGTTCCGCCCAGCCAGCCAGGATCTACCAGAGCCTACTACCTGC
>NW_026278135.1:0-69834 GCF_023373465.1 Oncorhynchus keta | reverse complement strand
TTGATATCCCATATATATCTGATCTACGGGCCCTGGTCTAACGGGGTCAGGCTGATATCCCATATATATCTGATCTACAGGCCCTGGTCTAACAGGGACAGGCTGATATAGCATATATATCTGATCTGCGGGACCTGGTCTAACAGCGACAGGCTGATATCCCATATATATCTGATCTCACGGGCCTGGTCACTACTTGAGGACAGGCTGATATCCCATATATATCTGATCTGGCCCTGGTTTAATGGGGACAGGCTTATATCATATATATCTGATCTACGGGCCCTGGTCTAATGGGGACAGGCTGATATCCCATATATATCTGATCTACGGGCCTGGTCTAACAGGGGACAGGCTGATATCCCATATATCTGATCTACGGGCCCTGGTCACAACGGGGACAGGCTGATATCCCCATATATCTGATCTATGGGCCCTGGTCTACAGGGACAGGCTGATATCCGACATATCTGATCTCGGGTCCTGGTCTAACAGGGACAGGCTGATATCCCATATATATCTGATCTACGGGCCCTGGTCTAGGGGGACAGGGTAATATCCCATATATATCTGATCTACGGGCCTGGTCTAACAGGGACAGGCTGATATCCATATATATCTGATCTACGGGCCCTGGTCTAGCAGGGACCGGGCTGATCTCCCATATCGGACCTAAAGGCCCAACAGGGACAGGCTGATATAGCATAAATATCTGATCTACGGGCCTGGTCTGTGGGGACAGGCTGATATCCCATATATCGGACCTAAAGGCCCTGGTCTAACAGGGACAGGCTGATATCCCATATATCGGACCTAAAGGCCTGGTCTAACGGGGACAGGCTGATATCCCATATATATCGGACCTAAAGGCCCTGGTCTAGCAGGGACAGGCTGATATCCATATATCGGACCTAAAGGCTGGTCACAACAGGGACAGGCTGATATAGCATATATATCTGATCTACGGGCCCTGGTCTAGCGGGACAGGCTGATATCCCATATATATCGGACCTAAAGGCCTGGTCTAACAGGGACGAGGCTGATATAGCATATATATCTGATCTCACGGGACCTGGTCTAACAGGGACAGGCTGATATCCATATATATCTGATCTACGGGCCCTGGTCTAGCGGGGGACAGGCTGATATCCCATATATATCTGATCTACGGGCCCTGGTCTAGCAGGGACGGCTGATATCCCCATATATATCTGATCTCACGGGCCCTGGTCTAACGGGGACAGGGTGATATCCCATATATATCTGATCTACAGGCCCTGGTCTAACAGGGACAGGCTGATATCCCATATATATCTGATCTACAGGCCCTGGTCTAACGGGGACAGGCTGATATCCCATATATATCTGATCTACGGGCCCTGGTCTAAAGGGGACAGGCTGATATCCCATATATATCTGATCTACGGGCCCTGGTCTAACGGGGACAGGCTGATATCCCATATATATCTGATCTACGGGCCCTGGTCTAACGGGGACAGGCTGATATCCCATTTTATATCTGACCTACGGGCCCTGGTCTAACAGGGACAGGCTGATATCCCATATATATCTGATCTATGGCCCCTGGTTTAATGGGGATGAGGCATATCCCATATATATCTGATCTACGCGCCTGGTCTAACAGGGACAGGCTGATATCCCATATATCTGATCTACGGGCCCTGGTCTAATGGGGACAGGCTGATATCCCATATATATCTGATCTACGCGCCCTGGTCTAACAGGGACAGGCTGATATCCCATATATATCTGATCTACGGGCCCTGGTCTAACAGGGACAGGCTGATATCCCATATATATCGGACCTAAAGGCCCTGGTCTAACAGGGACAGGCTGATATAGCATATATCTGATCTACGGGCCTGGTCTAACGGGGACAGGCTGATATCCCATATATATCGGACCTAACGGCCCTGGTCTAACAGGGACAGGCTGATATCCCATATCGGACCTAAAGGCCCTGGTCTAACAGGGACAGGCTGATATAGCATATATATCTGATCTACGGGCCCTGGTCTAACAGGGACAGGGTAATATCCCATATATATCTGATCTACGGGCCCTGGTCTAACGGGGACAGGCTGATATCCCATATATATCTGATCTACGGGCCCTGGTCTAACAGGGACAGGCTGATATACCATATATATCGGACCTAAAGGCCCTGGTCTAACAGGGACAGGCTGATATAGCATATATATCTGATCTACGGGCCCTGGTCTAACGGGGACAGGCTGATATCCCATATATATCGGACCTAAAGGCCCTGGTCTAACAGGGACAGGCTGATATCCCATATATATCGGACCTAAAGGCCCTGGTCTAACAGGGACAGGCTGATATAGCATATATATCTGATCTACGGGCCCTGGTCTAACGGGGACAGGCTGATATCCCATATATATCGGACCTAAAGGCCCTGGTCTAACAGGGACAGGCTGATATAGCATATATATCTGATCTACGGGACCTGGTCTAACAGGGACAGGCTGATATCCCATATATATCTGATCTACGGGCCCTGGTCTAACGGGGACTGTCTGATATCCCATATATATCTGATCTACGGGCCCTGGTCTAACAGGGACAGGCTGATATCCCATATATATCTGATCTACGGGCCCTGGTCTAACGGGGACAGGGTGATATCCCATATATATCTGATCTACAGTCCCTGGTCTAACGGGGACAGGCTGATATCCCATATATATCTGATCTACGGGCCCTGGTCTAACGGGACAGGCTGATATCCCATATATATCTGATCTACGGGCCCTGGTCTAACGGGGACAGGCTGATATCCCATATATATCTGATCTACGGGCCCTGGTCTAACAGGGACAGGCTGATATCCCATATATATCTGATCTACGGGCCCTGGTCTAACGGGGACAGGGTGATATCCCATATATATCTGATCTACAGGCCCTGGTCTAACGGGGACAGGCTGATATCCCATATATATCTGATCTACAGGCCCTGGTCTAACGGGGGACAGGCTGATATAGCATATATATCTGATCTACGGGCCCTGGTCTAACGGGGACAGGCTGATATCCCATATATATCTGATCTACGGGCCCTGGTCTAACGGGGACAGGCTGATATCCCATATATATCTGATCTACGGGCCCTGGTCTAACGGGGACAGGCTGATATCCCATATATATCTGACCTACGGGCCCTGGTCTAACAGGGACAGGCTGATATCCCATATATATCTGATCTACGGGCCCTGGTCTAACAGGGACAGGCTGATATCCCATATATATCTGATCTACGGGCCCTGGTCTAACAGGGACAGGCTGATATCCCATATATATCTGATCTACGGGCCCTGGTCTAACGGGGACAGGCTGATATCCCATATATATCGGACCTAAAGGCCCTGGTCTAACAGGGACAGGCTGATATAGCATATATATCGGACCTAAAGGCCCTGGTCTAACAGGGACAGGCTGATATAGCATATATATCTGATCTACGGGCCCTGGTCTAACGGGGACAGGCTGATATCCCATATATATATCGGACCTAAAGGCCCTGGTCTAACAGGGACAGGCTGATATAGCATATATATCTGATCTCGCGGGACCTGGTCTAACAGGGACAGGCTGATATAGCATATATATCTGATCTACGGGCCCTGGTCTAACGGGGACAGGCTGATATACCATATATATCGGACCTAAAGGCCTGGTCTAACAGGGACAGGCTGATATAGCATATATATCTGATCTACGGGCCCTGGTCTAATGGGGACAGGCTGATATCCCATATATATCGGACCTAAAGGCCCTGGTCTAACAGGGACAGGCTGATATCCATATATCGGACCTAAAGGCCCTGGTCTAACAGGGACAGGCTGATATAGCATATATATCTGATCTACGGGCCCTGGTCTAACGGGGACAGGCTGATATCCCATATATATCGGACCTAAAGGCCCTGGTCTAACAGGGACAGGCTGATATAGCATATATATCTGATCTACGGGACCTGGTCTAACAGGGACAGGCTGATATCCCATATATATCTGATCTACGGGCCCTGGTCTAACGGGGACAGGCTGATATCCGATATATATCTGATCTACGGGCCCTGGTCTAACAGGGGCAGGCTGATATCCCATATATATCTGATCTACGGGCCCTGGTCTAACGGGGGACAGGCTGATAATCCCATATATATCTGACCTACGGGCCCTGGTCTAACAGGGGACAGGCTGATATCCCATATATATCTGATCTATGGCCCCTGGTTTTAATGGGGACAGGCTTATATCCCATATATATCTGATCTACGGGCCCTGGTCTAAACAGGGACGGGTAATATCCCATATATATCTGATCTACGGGCCTGGTCTAACAGGGACAGGCTGATATCCCATATATATCTGATCTACGGGCCCTGGTCTAACAGGGACAGGCTGATATCCCATATATATCTGATCTACGGGCCCTGGTCTAACAGGGACAGGGTAATATCCCATATATATCTGATCTACGGGCCCTGGTCTAACAGGGACAGGCTGATATAGCATATATATCTGATCTACGGGACCTGGTCTAACAGGGACAGGCTGATATCCCATATATATCTGATCTACGGGCCCTGGTCTAACGGGGACAGGCTGATATCCCATATATATCTGATCTACGGCCCTGGTCTAACGGGGACAGGCTGATAATCCCATATATATCTGACCTACGGGCCTGGTCTAACAGGGACAGGCTGATATCCCATATATATCTGATCTATGGCCCCTGGTTTAATGGGGACAGGCTTATATCCCATATATATCTGATCTACGGGCCCTGGTCTAACAGGGACAGGGTAATATCCCATATATATCTGATCTACGGGCCCTGGTCTAACAGGGACAGGCTGATATCCCATATATATCTGATCTACGGGCCCTGGTCTACAGGGACCTGATATCCCATATATATCTGATCTACGGGCCCTGGTCTAACAGGGACAGGCTGATATCCCATATATCTGATCTACGGGCCTGGTCTAACAGGGACAGGCTGATATCCCATATATATCTGATCTACGGGCCTGGTCTAACTGATATCCCATATATCTGATCTACGGGCCCTGGTCTAACAGGGACAGGCTGATAATCCCATATATATCTGACCTACGGGCCCTGGTCTAACAGGGACAGGCTGATATCCCATATATATCTGATCTACGGGCCCCTGGTTTAACAGGGGACAGGCTGATATCCCATATATATCTGATCTACGGGCCCTGGTCTAACAGGGACAGGCTGATATCCCATATATATCTGATCTATGGCCCCTGGTCTAACAGGGACAGGCTGATATCCCATATATATCTGATCTACAGGCCCTGGTCTAACGGGGTCAGGCTGATATAGCATATATATCTGATCTACGGGACCTGGTCTAACAGGGACAGGCTGATATCCCATATATATCTGATCTACAGGCCCTGGTCTAACGGGGACAGGCTGATATCCCATATATATCTGATCTACGGGCCCTGGTCTAACAGGGACAGGCTGAAATCCCATATATATCGGACCTGGTCTAACAGGGACAGGCTGATATAGCATATATATCGGACCTAAAGTCCCTGGTCTAACAGGGACAGGCTGATATCCCATATATATCGGACCTAAAGGCCCTGGTCTAGGGACAGGCTGATATCCCATATATATATCTGATCTACGGGCCCTGGTCTAACAGGGACAGGCTGATATCCCATATATATCTCATATACAAGCCCTGGTCTAACAGGGACAGGCTGATATCCCATATATATCTGATCTACGGGCCCTGGTCTAACGGGGGACAGGCTGATATCCCATATATATCTGATCTACGGGCCCTGGTCTAATGGGGACAGGCTGATATCCCATATATATCTGATCTACAGGCCCTGGTCTAACGGGGACAGGCTGATATCCCATATATATCTGATCTACGGGCCCTGGTCTAATGGGGACAGGCTGATATCCCATATATATCTGATCTACGGGCCCTGGTCTAACGGGGACAGGCTGATATCCCATATATATCTGATCTACGGGCCCTGGTCTAACAGGGACAGGCTGATATCCCATATATATCTGATCTACGGGCCCTGGTCTAACGGGGACAGGCTGATATCCCATATATATCTGATCTACGGGACCTGGTCTAACAGGGACAGGCTGATATCCCATATATATCTGATCTACGGGCCCTGGTCTAACAGGGACAGGCTGATATCCGATATATATCTGATCTACGGGCCCTGGTCTAACAGGGACAGGCTGATATCCGATATATATCTGATCTACGGGCCCTGGTCTAATGGGACAGGCTGATATCCCATATATATCTGATCTACGGGCCCTGGTCTAACAGGGACAGGCTGATATCCCATATATATCTGATCTACGGGCCCTGGTCTAACAGGACAGGCTGATATAGCATATATATCGGACCTAAAGTCCCTGGTCTAACAGGGACTGATATCCCATATATATCGGACCTAAAGGCCTGGTCTAACAGGGACAGGCTGATATCCCATATATATCTGATCTACGGGCCCTGGTCTAACAGGGACAGGCTGATATCCCATATATATCTCTATACAAGCCCTGGTCTAACAGGGACAGGCTGATATCCCATATATATCTGATCTACGGGCCCTGGTCTAACGGGGACAGGCTGATATCCCATATATATCTGATCTACGGGCCCTGGTCTAATGGGGACAGGCTGATATCCCATATATATCTGATCTACAGGCCCTGGTCTAATGATATCCCATATATATCTGATCTACGGGCCCTGGTCTAATGAGGACAGGCTGATATCCCATATATATCTGATCTACGGGCCCTGGTCTAACGGGGACCGGTTGATATCCCATATATATCTGATCTTACGGGCCCTGGTCTAACAGGGACAGGCTGATATCCGATATATATCTGATCTACGGGCCCTGGTCTAACAGGGACAGGCTGATATAGCATATATATCTGATCTACGGGACCTGGTCTAACAGGGACAGGCTGATATCCCATATATATCTGATCTACGGGCCCTGGTCTAACGGGGACAGGCTGATAATCCCATATATATCTGACCTACGGGCCCTGGTCTAACAGGGACAGGCTGATATCCCATATATATCTGATCTATGGCCCCTGGTTTAATGGGGACAGGCTTATATCCCATATATATCTGATCTACGGGCCCTGGTCTACAGGGCCAGGGTATATCCCATATATATCTGATCTACGGGCCCTGGTCTAACAGGGACAGGCTGATATCCCATATATATCTGATCTACGGGCCTGGTCTAACAGGGACAGGCTGATATCCCATATATATCTGATCTACGGGCCCTGGTCTAACAGGGACAGGCTGATATAGCATATATATCTGATCTACGGGACCTGGTCTAACAGGGACAGGCTGATATCCCATGGATCTACGGGCCCTGGTCTAACGGGGACAGGCTGATATCCCATATATATCTGATCTACGGGCCCTGGTCTAACAGGGACAGGCTGATATCCCATATATATCTGATCTACAGGCCCTGGTCTAACGGGACAGGCTGATAATCACATATATATCTGATCTACGGGCCCTGGTCTAACAGGGACAGGCTAATATCCCATATATATCTGATCTACGGGCCCTGGTCTAACAGGGACAGGCTGATATCCCATATATATCTGATCTACGGGCCCTGGTCTAACGGGGACCGGCTGATATCCCATATATATCTGATCTACGGGCCCTGGTCTAACAGGGACAGGCTGATATCCCATATATATCTGATCTACAGGCCCTGGTCTAACGGGGACAGGCTGATAATCACATATATCTGATCTACGGGCCCTGGTCTAACAGGGGACAGGGTAATATCCCATATATATCTGATCTACGGGCCCTGGTCTAACAGGGACAGGCTGATATCCCATATATATCTGATCTATGGCCCCTGGTTTAATGGGGACAGGCTTATATCCCATATATATCTGATCTATGGGCCCTGGTCTAACAGGGACAGGGTAATATCCCATATATATCTGATCTATGGGCCCTGGTCTAACAGGGACAGGCTGATATCCCATATATATCTGATCTACGGGCCCTGGTCTAATGGGGACAGGCTGATATCCCATATATATCTGATCTACAGGCCCTGGTCTAACCGGGACAGGCTGATATCCCATATATATCTGATCTACGGGCCCTGGTCTAATGGGGACAGGCTGATATCCCATATATATCTGATCTACGGGCCCTGGTCTAACAGGGACAGGCTGATATCCGATACATATCTGATCTACGGGCCCTGGTCTAACGGGGACAGGCTGATATCCGATATATATCTGATCTACGGGCCCTGGTCTAATGGGGACAGGCTGATATCCCATATATATCTGATCTACAGGCCCTGGTCTAACGGGGACAGGCTGATATCCCATATATATCTGATCTACGGGCCCTGGTCACAATGGGGACAGGCTGATATCCCATATATATCTGATCTACGGGCCCTGGTCTAACGGGGACAGGCTGATATCCCATATATATCTGATCTTACGGGCCCTGGTCTAACAGGGACAGGCTGATATCCGATATATATCTGATCCACGGGCCCTGGTCTAACAGGGACAGGCTGATATAGCATATATATCTGATCTACGGGCCTGGTCTAACAGGGACAGGCTGATATCCCATATATATCTGATCTACGGGCCCTGGTCTAACGGGGACAGGCTGATAATCCCATATATATCTGACCTACGGGCCCTGGTCTAACAGGGACAGGCTGATATCCCATATATATCTGATCTATGGCCCCTGGTTTAATGGGGACAGGCTTATATCCCATATATATCTGATCTACGGGCCCTGGTCTAACAGGGCCAGGGTAATATCCATATATATCTGATCTACGGGCCCTGGTCTAACAGGGACAGGCTGATATCCCATATATATCTGATCTACGGGCCCTGGTCTAACAGGGACAGGCTGATATCCCATATATATCTGATCTACGGGCCCTGGTCTAACAGGGACAGGCTGATATAGCATATATATCTGATCTACGGGACCTGGTCTAACAGGGACAGGCTGATATCCCATATATATCTGATCTACGGGCCCTGGTCTAACGGGGACCGGCTGATATCCCATATATATCTGATCTACGGGCCCTGGTCTAACAGGGACAGGCTGATATCCCATATATATCTGATCTACAGGCCCTGGTCTAACGGGGACAGGCTGATAATCACATATATATCTGATCTACGGGCCCTGGTCTAACAGGGACAGGGTAATATCCATATATATCTGATCTACGGGCCTGGTCTAACAGGGACAGGCTGATATCCCATATATATCTGATCTACGGGCCCTGGTCTAACGGGGACCGGCTGATATCCCATATATATCTGATCTACGGGCCCTGGTCTAACAGGGACAGGCTGATATCCCATATATATCTGATCTACAGGCCCTGGTCTAACGGGGACAGGCTGATAATCACATATATATCTGATCTACGGGCCCTGGTCTAACAGGGACAGGGTAATATCCCATATATATCTGATCTACGGGCCCTGGTCTAACAGGGACAGGCTGATATCCCATATATATCTGATCTATGGCCCCTGGTTTAATGGGGACAGGCTTATATCCCATATATATCTGATCTACGGGCCCTGGTCTAACAGGGACAGGGTAATATCCCATATATATCTGATCTACGGGCCCTGGTCTAACAGGGACAGGCTGATATCCCATATATATCTGATCTACGGGCCCTGGTCTAACAGGGACAGGCTGATATCCCATATATATCTGATCTACAGGCCCTGGTCTAACGGGGACAGGCTGATATCCCATATATATCTGATCTACGGGCCCCGGTCTAATGGGGACAGGCTGATATCCCATATATATCTGATCTACGGGCCCTGGTCTAACAGGGACAGGCTGATATCCGATATATATCTGATCTATGGGCCCTGGTCTAACAGGGACAGGCTGATATCCCATATATATCTGATCTACGGGCCCTGGTCTAACAGGGACAGGCTGATATCCCATATATATCTGATCTACGGGCCCTGGTCTAACGGGGACCGGCTGATATCCCATATATATCTGATCTACGGGCCCTGGTCTAACAGGGACAGGCTGATATCAATATATATCTGATCTATGGGCCCTGGTCTAACAGGGACAGGCTGATATCCCATATATATCTGATCTACGGGCCCTGGTCTAACAGGGACAGGCTGATATCCCATATATATCTGATCTACGGGCCCTGGTCTAACAGGGACAGGCTGATATCCCATATATATCTGATCTACGGGCCCTGGTCTAACAGGGACAGGGTAATATCCCATATATATCTGATCTACGGGCCATGGTCTAACAGGGACAGGCTGATATCCCATATATATCTGATCTACGGGCCCTGGTCTAACAGGGACAGGCTGATATCCCATATATATCGGACCTAAAGGCCCTGGTCTAACATGGACAGGCTGATATCCAATATATATCTGATCTACGGGCCCTGGTCTAACAGGGACAGGCTGATATCCGATACATATCTGATCTACGGGCCCTGGTCTAACGGGGACAGGCTGATATCCGATATATATCTGATCTACGGGCCCTGGTCTAACAGGGACAGGCTGATATCCCATATATATCTGATCTACAGGCCCTGGTCTAACGGGAACAGGCTGATATCCCATATATATCTGATCTACGGGCCCTGGTCTAACAGGGACAGGCTGATATCCCATATATATCTGATCTACGGGCCCTGGTCTAATGGGGACAGGCTGATATCCCATATATATCTGATCTACGGGCCCTGGTCTAACGGGGACAGGCTGCTATCCCATATATATCTGATCTACGGGCCCTGGTCTAACAGGGACAGGCTGATATCCCATATATATCTGATCTATGGCCCCTGGTTTAATGGGGACAGGCTTATATCCCATATATATCTGATCTACGGGCCCTGGTCTAACAGGGACAGGCTGATATCCCATATATATCTGATCTACGGGCCCTGGTCTGACGGGGACAGGCTGATATCCCATATATATCTGATCTACGGGCCCTGGTCTAACAGGGACAGGCTGATATCCCATATCTGACCGAAGGGCCCTGGTCTAACAGGGACAGGCTGATATAGCATATATATCTGATCTACGGGCCCTGGTCTAACGGGGACAGGCTGCTATCCCATTTTATATCTGACCTACGGGTCCTGGTCTAACAGGGACAGGCTGATATCCCATATATATCTGATCTATGGCCCCTGGTTTAATGGGGACAGGCTTATATCCCATATATATCTGATCTACGGCCCTGGTCTAACAGGGACAGGCTGATATCCCATATATATCTGATCTACGGGCCCTGGTCTAACAGGGACAGGCTGATATCCCATATATTTCTGATCTACGGGCCCTGGACTAACGGGGACAAGCTGATATCCCATATATATCTGACCTACGGGCCCTGGTCTAACAGGGACAGGCTGATATCCCATATATATCTGATCTACGGGCCCTGGTCTAACAGGGACAGGCTGATATCCAATATATATCTGATCTACGGGCCCTGGTCTAACAGGGGACAGGCTGATATCCATACATATCTGATCTACGGGCCTGGTCTAGCTTGGGACAGGCTGATATCCGATATATATCTGATCTACGGGCCCTGGTCTAACAGGGACAGGCTGATATCCAATATATATCTGATCTACAGGCCCTGGTCTAACAGGGACAGGCTGATATCAATATATATCTGATCTATGGGCCTGGTCTAACAGGGACAGGGTAATATCCCATATATATCTGATCTACGGGCCATGGTCTAACAGGGACAGGCTGATATCCCATATATATCTGATCTACGGGCCCTGGTCTAACAGGGACAGGCTGATATCCCATATATATCGGACCTAAAGGCCCTGGTCTAACATGGACAGGCTGATATCAATATATATCTGATCTACGGGCCCTGGTCTAACAGGTACAGGGTAATATCCCATATATATCTGATCTATTGGCCCTGGTCTAACAGGGACAGGCTGATATCCGATATATATCTGATCTACGGGCCCTGGTCTAACAGGGACAGGCTGATATCCAATATATATCTGATCTACAGGCCCTGGTCTAACGGGGACAGGCTGATATCCCATATATATCTGAGCTACGGGCCCGGTCTAATGGGGACAGGCTGATATCCCATATATATCTGATCTACGGGCCCTGGTCTAACAGGGACAGGCTGATATCCGATATATATCTGATCTATGGGCCCTGGTCTAACAGGGACAGGCTGATATCCCATATATCTGATCTATGGCCCTTGGTTTAATGGGGACAGGCTTATATCCCATATATATCTGATCTACGGGCCTGGTCTAACAGGGACAGGGTAATATCCCATATATCTGATCTACGGGCCCTGGTCTAACAGGGACAGGCTGATATCCCATATATATCTGATCTACGGGCCCTGGTCTAACAGGGACAGGTTGATATCCCATATATATCTGATCTACAGGCCCTGGTCTAACGGGACAGGCTGATATCCCATATATATCTGATGTACGGGCCCCGGTCTAATGGGGACAGGCTGATATCCTATATATATCTGATCTACGGGCCCTGGTCTAACAGGGACAGGCTGATATCCGATATATATCTGATCTATGGGCCCTGGTCTAACAGGGACAGGCTGATATCCCATATATATCTGATCTACGGGCCCTGGTCTAACAGGGACAGGCTGATATCCCACATATATATCTGATCTACGGGCCCTGGTCTAACGGGACCGGCTGATATCCCATATATCTGATCTACGGGCCCTGGTCTAACAGGGACAGGCTGATATCCAATATATATCTGATCTATGGGCCCTGGTCTAACAGGGACAGGCTGATATCCCATATATATCTGATCTACGGGCCCTGGTCTAACAGGGACAGGCTGATATCCCATATATATCTGATCTACGGGCCCTGGTCTAACAGGGACAGGCTGATATCCCATATATATCTGATCTATGGGCCCTGGTCTAACAGGGACAGGGTAATATCCCATATATATCTGATCTACGGGCCATGGTCTAACAGGGACAGGCTGATATCCCATATATATCTGATCTCACGGCCCTGGTCTGACGGGACAGGCTGATATCCCCATATATCTGATCTACGGGCCCTGGTCTAACAGGGACAGGCTGATATCCCATATCTGACCGAAGGGCCCTGGTCTAACATGGACAGGCTGATATCCAATATATATCTGATCTACGGGCCCTGGTCTAACAGGGACAGGCTGATATCCCATATATATCTGATCTACAGGCCCTGGTCTAACGGGAACAGGCTGATATCCCATATATATCTGATCTACGGGCCCTGGTCTAATGGGGACAGGCTGATATCCCATATATATCTGATCTACGGCCCTGGTCTAACGGGGACAGGCTGCTATCCCATATATATCTGATCTACGGGCCCTGGTCTAACAGGGACAGGCTGATATCCCATATATATCTGATCTACGGGCCCTGGTCACAACAGGGACAGGCTGATATCCAATATATATCTGATCTGCTGCGCTTTCCCTGGTCTAACGGGGACAGGCTGATATCCCATATCTGAGCTACGGGCCCCGGTCACAATGGGGACAGGCTGATATCCCATATATATCTGATCTACGGCCCTGGTCTAACAGGGACAGGCTGATATCCGATATATATCTGATCTATGGGCCCTGGTCTAACAGGGACAGGCTGATATCCCATATATCTGATCTATGGCCCTTGGTTTAATGGGGACAGGCTGATATCCTATATATATCTGATCTATGGCCCCTGGTTTAATGGGGACAGGCTTATATCCCATATATATTGATCTACGGCCCCTGGTCTAACAGGGACAGGCTGATATCCCATATATATCTGATCTACGGCCCTGGTCTAACAGGGACAGGCTGATATCCCATATATTTCTGATCTACGGGCCCTGGACTAACGGGACAGGCTGATATCCCATATATATCCTGACCCACGGGCCCTGGTCTAACAGGGACAGGCTGATATCCTATATATATCTGATCTACGGGTCCTGGTCTAATAGGGACAGGCTGATATCCAATATATCTGATCTACGGGCCCTGGTCTAACAGGGACAGGCTGATATCCGATACATATCTGATCTACGGGCCCTGGTCTAACGGGACAGGCTGATATCCGATATATATCTGATCTACGGGCCCTGGTCTAACAGGGACAGGCTGATATCCAATATATCTGATCTACAGGCCCTGGTCTAACGGGGACAGGCTGATATCCTATATATATCTGATCTACGGGCCCTGGTGCAATGGGGACAGGCTGATATCCCATATATATCTGATCTACGGCCCTGGTCTAACGGGACCGGCTGATATCCCATATATATCTGATCTACGGGCCCTGGTCTAACAGGGACAGGCTGATATCCCATATATATCTGATCTGCAGGCCCTGGTCTAACGGGGACAGGCTGATAATCCCATATATATCTGACCTACGGGCCCTGGTCTAACAGGACAGGCTGATATCCCATATATATCTGGGATCTATGGCCCCTGGTTTAATGGGGACAGGCTTTTATATCCCATATATCTGATCTACGGGGCCCTGGTCTAACAGGGACAGGGTAATATCCCATATATATCGATCTACGGCCCTGGTCTAACAGGGACAGGCTGATATCCCATATATATCTGATCTATGGGCCCTGGTCTAACAGGGACAGGCTGATATCCCATATATATCTGATCTACGGGCCCGGTCTAACAGGTACAGGGTAATATCCCATATATATCAGGATCTACGGGCCCTGGTCTAACGGGGACAGGCTGATATCCGATATATCTGATCTACGGGCCTGGTCTAACAGGGACAGGCTGATATCCAATATATCTGATCTACAGGCCCTGGTCTAACGGGGGACAGGCTGATATCCTATATATATCTGATCTACGGGCCCGGGGTCTAATGGGGACAGGCTGGGATATCCCATATATATCTGATCTACGGGCCCTGGTCTAACGGGGACAGGCTGATATCCCATATATATTGATTCTCCGGCCCTGGTCTAACAGGGACAGGCTGATATCCCATATATATCTGATCTACAGGCCCTGGTCTAACGGGGACAGGCTAATATCCCATATATCTGATCTACGGGCCCCGGTCTAATGGGGGACAGGCTGATATCCTATATATATCTGATCTACGGGCCCTGGTCTAACAGGGACAGGCTGATATCCGATATATCTGATCTATGGGCCCTGGTCTAACAGGGACAGGCTGATATCCCATATATATCTGATCTACGGCCCTGGTCTAACAGGGACAGGCTGATATCCCATATATATCTGATCTACGGGCCCTGGTCTAACGGGACCGGCTGATATCCCATATATATCTGATCTACGGGCCCTGGTCTAACAGGGACAGGCTGATATCCAATATATATCTGATCTATGGGCCCTGGTCGAACAGGGACAGGCTGATATCCCATATATATCTGATCTACGGGCCCTGGTCTAACAGGGACAGGCTGGATATCCCATATATATCTGATCTACGGGCCCTGGTCTAACAGGGACAGGCTGATATCCCATATATATCTGATCTATGGGCCCGGTCTAACAGGGACAGGGAAATATCCTATATCTGATCTACGGGCCATGGTCTAACAGGGACAGGCTGATATCCCCATATATCTGATCTACGGGCCCTGGTCTAACAGGGACAGGCTGATATCCCATATATATCGGGACCTAAAGGCCCTGGTCTAACATGGACAGGCTGATATCCAATATATATCTGATCTACGGGCCCTGGTCTAACAGGGACAGGCTGATATCCCCATATATATCTGGGATCTACAGGCCCTGGTCTAACGGGAACAGGCTGATATCCCATATATATCTGATCTACGGGCCCTGGTCTAATGGGGACAGGCTGATATCCCATATATATCTGATCTACGGGCCCTGGTCTAATGGGGACAGGCTGCTATCCCATATATATCTGATCTACGGGCCCTGGTCTAACAGAGACAGGCTGATATCCCATATATATCTGATCTATGGCCCTGGTTTAATGGGGACAGGCTTATATCCATATATATATCTGATCTACGGGCCCTGGTCTAACAGGGACAGGCTGATATCCCATATATATCTGATCTACGGGCCCTGGTCTGACGGGGACAGGCTGATATCCCATATATATCTGATCTACGGGCCCTGGTCTGTATGGGACAGGCTGATATCCCATATATATCTGATCTACGGGCCCTGGTCTAACAGGGACAGGCTGATATCCCATATATCTGATCTACAGGTCCTGGTCTAACGGGGGACAGGCTGATATCCCATATCTGATCTACGGGCCCTGGTCTAATGGGGACAGGCTGATATCCGATATATATCTGATCTACGGCCTGGTCTAACAGGACAGGCTGATATCCCGCTATATATCTGATCTCGGGCCCTGGTCTAACGGGACAGGCTGATATCCCATATATATCTGATCTACGGGCCCTGGTCTAACAGGGACAGGCTGATATCCTATATATATCTGATCTATGGCCCTGGTTTAATGGGACAGGCCATATCCCATATATATCTGATCTACGGGCCCTGGTCTAACAGGGACAGGCTGATATCCCATATATATCTGATCTACGGGCCCTGGTCTAACGGGACAGGCTGATATCCCATATATCTGATCTACGGGCCCTGGTCTAACAGGGACAGGCTGATATCCATATATATCTGATCTACGGGCCCTGGTCTGACGGGGACAGGCTGATATCCCATATATATCTGATCTCACGGGCCCTGGTCTAACAGGGACAGGCTGATATCCCATATCTGGACCGGGGGCCCTGGTCTAACAGGGACAGGCTGATATAGCATATATATCTGATCTACGGGCCCTGGTCTAACGGGGACAGGCTGCTATCCCATTTTATATCTGACCTCGGGTCCTGGTCCCTAACAGGGACAGGCTGATATCCCATATATATCTGATCTATGGCCCCTGGTTTAATGGGGACAGGCTTATATCCCATATATATTGATCTACGGCCCCTGGTCTAACAGGGACAGGCTGATATCCCATATATATATCTGATCTCACGGCCTGGTCTAACAGGGACAGGCTGATATCCCATATATTTCTGGATCTCACGGGCCCTGGACTAACGGGACAGGCTGATATCCCATATATATCTGACCTACGGGCCCTGGTCTAACAGGGACAGGCTGATATCCCATATATATCTGATATATGGTCCCTGGTTTAATAGGGACAGGTTTATATCCCATATATATCTGATCTACGGGCCCCTGGTCTGTATGGGACAGGCTGATATCCCATATATCTGATCTACGGGCCCTGGTCTAACAGGGACAGGCTGATATCCCCATATATATCTGATCTACAGGTCCTGGACTAACGGGGACAGGCTGATATCCCATATCTGATCTACGGGCCCTGGTCTAATGGGGACAGGCTGATATCCGATATATATCTGATCTACGGGCCCTGGTCTAACGGGGACAGGCTGATATCCGATATATATCTGATCTACGGGCCCTGGTCTAACGGGGACAGGCTGATATCCCATATATATCTGATCTACGGGCCCTGGTCTAACGGGGACAGGTTGATATCCCATATATATCTGATCTACGGGCCCTGGTCTAACGGGGACAGGCTGATATCCCATATATATCTGATCTACGGGCCCTGGTCTAACGGGGACAGGCTGATATCCCATATATATATGATCTACGGGCCCTGGTCTAACAGGGACAGGCTGATATCCCATATATCTGATCTACGGGCCCTGGTCTGACAGGGTAATATCCCATATATATCTGATCTACGGGCCCTGGTCTAACAGGGACAGGCTGGATATCCCATATATATATCTGATCTACGGGCCCTGGTCTAACAGGGACAGGCTGATATCCCATATATATCGGACCTAAAGGCCCTGGTCTAACATGGACAGGCTGATATCCAATATATATCTGATCTACGGGCCCTGGTCTAACAGGGGACAGGCTGATATCCGATACATATCTGATTCACGGGCCCCTGGTCTAACGGGACAGGCTGATATCCGATATATATCTGATCTACGGGCTCCTGGTCTAACAGTGACAGGCTGATATCCCATATATATCTGATCTACAGGCCCTGGTCTAACGGGAACAGGCTGATATCCTTGCATATATATCTGATCTACCGGCCCTGGTCTAATGGGACACAGGCTGATATCCTATATATCTGATCTACGGGCCCTGGTCTAACGGGGACAGGCTGCTATCCCATATATTCGGGATCTACGGCCCTGGTCTAACAGGACAGGCTGATATCCCATATATCTGATCTATGGCCCCTGGTTTAATAAATAGGCTTATATCCCATATATCTGGGATCTACGGGCCCTGGTCTGACGGGGGACAGGCTGATATCCCATATATCTGATCTACGGGCCCTGGTCTAACAGGGACAGGCTGATATCCCATATATCTGACCGAAGGGCCCTGGTCTAACAGGGACAGGCTGATATAGCATATATATCTGATCTACGGGCCCTGGTCTAACGGGACAGGCTGCTATCCCATTTTATACTGACCCACGGGTTCCTGGTCTAACAGGGACAGGCTGATATCCCATATATATCTGATCTATGGCCCCTGGTTTAATGGGGACAGGCTTATATCCCATATATATCTGATCTACGGGCCCCGGTCTAACAGGGACAGGCTGATATCCCATATATATCTGATCTACGGGCCCTGGTCTAACAGGGACAGGCTGATATCCCATATATTTCTGATCTACGGGCCCTGGTCTAACGGGACAGGCTGATATCCCATATATATCTGACCTACGGGCCCTGGTCTAACAGGGACAGGCTGATATCCCATATATATTGATCTATGGTCCCTTGTTTAATAGGGACAGGCTTATATGCCATATATATCTGGATTCACGGGCCCTGGTCTAACAGGGACAGGCTGATATCCCATATATATCTGGATCTACAGGCCCTGGTCTAACGGGGACAGGCTGATATCCCATATCTGATCTACGGCCCTGGTCTAATGGGACAGGCTGATATCCCATATATATCTGGATCTACGGCCCTGGTCTAACGGGGACAGGCTGATATCCCATATATCTTAATTCACGGGCCCTGGTCTAACGGGGACAGGCTGATAATCCCATATATATCTGACCCACGGGCCCTGGTCTAACAGGGACAGGCTGATATCCTGTATATATATCTGATCTATGGCCCCTGGTTTAATGGGGACAGGCTTATATCCCATATATATCGATCTACGGGCCCGGTCTAACAGGGACAGGCTGATATCCCATATATATCTGATCTACAGGCCCTGGTCTAACGGGGACAGGCTGATATCCCATATCTGATCTTACGGCCCCAAGTCATTGTCTAACGGGGACAGGCTGATAATCCCTATATATCTGACCTACGGGCCCTGGTCTAACAGGGACAGGCTGATATCCCATATATATCTGACTGGCCCGGCCCCTGGGGATTTATATCCCATATATATTCGATCTACGGGCCCTGGTCTAACAGACAGGGCAATATCCCATGATCTACGGCCCTGGTCTAACAGGGACAGGCTAATATCCTGCATATATATCTGGATCTACGGGCCCTGGTCTAACAGGGACAGGCTGATATCCCATATATATCTGATCTACGGGCCCTGGTCTAACGGGACAGGGTAATATCCCATATATATCTGATCTACGGGCCCTGGTCTAACAGGGACAGGGCTGATAGCCTATATATATCTGGATTCACGGGCCCTGGTCTAACAGGGACAGGCTGATATAGCATATATATTCGATCTACGGGCCCTGGTATAACAGGGACAGGCTGATATCCCATATATATCTGATCTACGGGCCCTGGTCTAACAGGGACAGGCTAATATCCCATATATATCTGATCTACGGGCCCTGGTCTAACAGGGACAGGGTGATATCCCAGATCTAATGGCCCTAACAGGACAGGCTGATATAGCATATATACCTGATCTACGGGACCTGGTCTAACAGGGACAGGCTGATATCCCATATATATCTGATCTACGGGCCCTGGTCTAACGGGACAGGCTGATATCCCATATATATCTGATCTACGGCCCTGGTCTAACAGGGACAGGGTAATATCCCATATCTGATCTACGGGCCCTGGTCTAACAGGGACAGGCTGATATAGCATATATATCTGATCTACGGGACCTGGTCTAACAGGGACAGGCTGATATCCTTCATATATATCGGACCCAAAGGCCCTGGTCTAACAGGGACAGGCTAATATCCCATATATATCTTATCTACGGGCCCTAGTCTAACAGGGACAGGCTGATATCCCATATATATCTCATATACAAGCCCTGGTCTAACAGGGACAGGCTGATATCCCATATATATTCGGATTCACGGGCCCTGGTCTAACAGGGACAGGCTGATATCCAATATATATCTGATCTACGGGCCCTGGTCTAACAGGGACAGGCTGATATCCGATACATATCTGATCTACGGGCCCTGGTCTAACGGGGACAGGCTGATATCCGATATATATCTGATCTACGGGGCCCTGGTCTAACAGGGACAGGCTGATATCCCATATATATTGATCTGCGGCCCTGGTCTAACGGGGACAGGCTGATATCCGATATATATCTGATCTACGGGCCCTGGTCTAACGGGACAGGCTGATATCCCATATATATTGATCTACGGGCCCTGGTCTAACGGGGACCGCCTGATATCCCATATATCTGATCTACGGCCCTGGTCTAACAGGGACAGGCCATATCCGATATATCTGATCTACGGGCCCTGGTCTAACAGGGACAGGCTGATATCCCATATATATCTGATCTACGGCCCGGCCTAACGACAGGCTGATAATCCCATATATATCTGACTCACGGCCCTGGCCCAACAGGGACAGGCTGATATCCTAATAGGCCTATGGGGTCTAACAGGGACAGTTGATCTATGGCCCCTGGTTTAATGGGACAGGCTTATATCCCATATATATCTGATCTACGGGCCCTGGTCTAACGGGGACAGGCTGATATCCCATATATATCTGATCTACGGGCCCCGGTCAACGGGGGACAGGCTGATATCCCATATATATCTGATCTACGGGCCCTGGTCTAACAGGGACAGGCTGATATCCAACATATATCTGATCTACAGGCCCTGGTCTAACGGGGACAGGCTGATATCCTATATATATCTGATCTACGGGCCCCGGTTCAATGGGGACAGGCTGATATCCCATATATATTCGATTGGCCCTGGTCTAACAGGGACAGGCTGATATCCGATATATATCTGATCTATGGGCCCTGGTCTAACAGGGACAGGCTGATATCCTATATATCTGATCTACGGCCCCCCGGTTTAATGGGGACAGGCTTATATCCTATATATATTCGATCTACGGCCCCGGTCTAACAGGGACAGGGGTAATATCCCATATATATCTGATCTACGGGCCCTGGTCTAACAGGGACAGGCTGATATCCCATATATCTGATCTACGGGCCCTGGTCTAACAGGGGACAGGCTGATATCCCATATATATCTGATCTACAGGCCCTGGTCTAACGGGGGACAGGCTGATATCCCATATATCTGATCTACGGGCCCTGGTCTAACAGGGACAGGCTGATATCCCATATATATCTGATCTACGGGCCCTGGTCTAACAGGGACAGGCTGATATCCCCATATATATCGATCTACGGGCCCTGGTCTAACGGGACCAGCTGATATCCCATATATATCTGATCTACGGCCCTGGTCTAACAGGAGACAGGCTGATAGGTCCGATATATATTGATCTATGGGCCCTGGTCTAACAGGGACAGGCTGGGATATCCCAAATATATCCCAAGGGATCAGGCCCTGGCCCAACAGGGACAGGGTAATATCCTATATATATCTGGATCTACGGGCCCTGGCCCAACAGGACAGGCTGATATCCTATATATCTGACCTAAAGGCCCTGGTCTAACATGGACAGGCTGATATCCAATATATATCGGATCTAAAGGCCCTGGTCTAACAGGGACAGGCTGATATCCAATATATATCTGATCTACGGGCCCTGGTCTAACAGGGACAGGCTGATATCCGATATCTGATCTAGGCCCTGGTCTAACAGGGACAGGCTGATATCCCATATATATCTGATCTACAGGCCCTGGTCTAACAGGGACAGGCTGATATCCCATATATATCTGATCTACAGGCCCTGGTCTAACGGGGACAGGTTGGCGTCCCATATATATCTGATCTACGGCCCTGGTCTAATGGGGACAGCTGATATCCCCAAAGCTATCCTCTAACGGGACAGGCTGCTATCCCATATCTGATCTACGGGCCCTGGTCTAACAGGGACAGGGGCTGATATCCTATATATATCTGATCTATGGCCCCGGTTTAATGGGGACAGGCTTATATCCCATATATATCTGGATCTACGGCCCTGGTCTAACAGGGACAGGCTGGGATATCCCAAATATATTGATCTACGGGCCCTGGTCTGACGGGGACAGGCTGATATCCCATATATATCTGATTCCGGCCCTGGTCTAACAGGGACAGGCTGATATCCCATATCTGACCGAAGGGCCCTGGGTCTAACAGGGACAGGCTGATATAGCATATATCTGATCTACGGGCCCTGGTCTAACGGGGACAGGCTGCTATCCCATTTTATATCTGACCTACGGGTCCTGGTCTAACAGGGACAGGCTGATATCCCATATATCTGATCTATGGCCCCTGGTTTAATGGGGACAGGCTTATATCCATATATATCTGATCTACGGGCCCTGGTCTAACAGGGACAGGCTGATATCCTATATATTTCTGATCTACGGGCCCTGGTCTAACGGGGACAGGCTGATATCCCATATATATCTGACCTCACGGGCCCTGGTCTAACAGGGACAGGCTGATATCCCATATATATCTGATCTATGGTCCCTGGTTTAATAGGACAGGCTTATATCCCATATATATCTGGGATCTACGGGCCCTGGCTAACAGGGACAGGCTGATATCCCATATCTGATCTACGGGCCCTGGTCTGTATGGGACAGGCTGATATCCATATATATTGATCTACGGCCCTGGTCTAACAGGGACAGGCTGGATATCCCATATATATCTGATCTACAGGCCCTGGTCTAACGGGACAGGCTGATATCCCATATCTGATCTACGGGCCCTGGGTCTAATGGGGACAGGCTGATATCCGATATATATCTGATCTACGGGCCCTGGTCTAACGGGGACAGGCTGATATCCGATATATATCTGATCTACGGGCCCTGGTCTAACGGGGACATGCTGATATCCCATATATCTGATCTATGGGCCCTGGTCTAATGGGGACAGGCTGATATCCCATATATATCTGATCTACGGGCCCTGGTCTAACGGGGACAGGCTGATATCCCATATATATCTGATCTACGGGCCCTGGTCTAACAGGGACAGGCTGATATCCCATATATATCTGATCTACGGGCCCTGGTCTAACAGGGACAGGGTAATATCCCATATATATCTGATCTACGGGCCCTGGTCTAACAGGGACAGGCTGATATCCCATATATATCTGATCTACGGGCCCTGGTCTAACAGGGACAGGCTGATATCCCATATATATCGGACCTAAAGGCCCTGGTCTAACATGGACAGGCTGGGATATCCAATATATATTTGATCTACGGGCCTGGTCTAACAGGGACAGGCTGATATCCGATAAATATCTGATCTACGGGCCCTGGTCTAACGGGGACAGGCTGATATCCGATATATCTGATCTATGGCCCTGGTTTAATGGGGACAGGCTAAAATCCCATATATATCTGATCTACGGGCCCTGGTCTAACGGGGACAGGCTGATATCCCATATATATCTGATCTATGGCCCTGGTTTAATGGGGACAGGCTTATATCCCATATATATCTGATCTACGGGCCCTGGTCTAACAGGGACAGGCTGATATCCGATATATATCTGATCTACGGGCCCTGGTCTAACGGGGACAGGCTGATATCGCATATATATCTGATCTACGGGCCCTGGTCTAACGGGGACAGGCTGCTATCCCATTTTATATCTGACCTACGGGTCCTGGTCTAACAGGGACAGGCTGATATCCCATATATATCTGATCTATGGCCCCTGGTTTAATGGGGACAGGCTTATATCCCATATATATCTGATCTACGGACCCTGGTCTAACAGGGACAGGCTGATATCCCATATATATCTGATCTACGGGCCCTGGTCTAACAGGGACAGGCTGATATCCCATATATTTCTGATCTACGGGCCTGGTCTAACGGGGACAGGCTGATATCCCATATCTGATCTACGGGCCCTGGTCTAATGGGGACAGGCTGATATCCAATATATATCTGATCTACGGGCCCTGGTCTAACGGGGACAGGCTGATATCCGATATATATCTGATCTACGGGCCCTGGTCTAACGGGGACAGGCTGATATCCCCATATATATCTGATCTACGGGCCCTGGTCTAACGGGGACAGGCTGATATCCATATCTGATCTACGGGCCCTGGTCTAATGGGGACAGGCTGATATCCGATATATATCTGATCTACGGGCCCTGGTCTAACGGGACAGGCTGATATCCGATATATATCTGATCTACGGGCCCTGGTCTAACGGGGGACAGGCTGATATCCCATATATATCTGATCTATATATCGGGCCCTGGTCTAACAGGGACAGGCTGATATCCCATATATATCTGACCTACGGGCCCTGGTCTAACAGGGACAGGCTGATATCCCATATATATCTGATCTACAGGCCCTGGTCTAACGGGGACAGGCTGATATCCCATGATATCCGATCTGATCTACAGGCCTGGTCTAACAGGGACAGGCTGATATCCCATATATATCTGATCTACGGGCCCTGGTCTGACGGGGACAGGCTGATATCCGATATATCTGATCTCTACGGGGCCTGGTCTAACAGGGACAGGCTGATATCCCATATATATCTGATCTACGGGCCCTGGTCTGACGGGGACAGGCTGATATCCGATATATATCTGATCTACGGGCCCTGGTCTAACAGGGACAGGCTGATATCCCATATATATCTGATCTACGGGCCCTGGTCTGGACGGGGACAGGCTGATATCACATATATATCTGATCTACGGCCCCTGGTCTAACAGGGACAGGCTGATATCCCATATATATCTGATCTACAGGCCCTGGTCTAACGGGACAGGCTGATATCCCATATATATCTGATCTACGGGCCCTGGTCTAATGGGGACAGGCTGATATCCCATATATCTGATCTCGGGCCCTGGTCTAAACAGGGACAGGCTGATATCCCATATATATCTGATCTACGGGCTCTGGTCTAACGGGGACAGGCTGATATCCTATATATATCTGATCTACGGGCCCTGGTCTAACGGGGACAGGCTGATATCCCATATATATCTGATCTACGGGCCCTGGTCTAACAGGGACAGGCTGATATGCGATATATATCTGATCTACGGGCCCTGGCCTAACAGGGACAGGCTGATATCCCATATATCTGATCTACGGGCCCTGGTCTAACGGGGACAGGCTGATATCCCATATATATCTGACCTACGGGCCCTGGTCTAACAGGGACAGGCTGATGTCCCATATATATCTGATCTATGGCCCCTGGTTTAATGGGGACAGGCTTATATCCCATATATCAGATCTACGGGCCCTGGTCTAACAGGGACAGGGTAATATCCCATATATATCTGATCTACGGGCCCTGGTCTAACAGGGACAGGCTGATATCCCATATATATCTGATCTACGGGCCCTGGTCTAACAGGGACAGGCTGATATCCCATATATATCTGATCTACGGGCCCTGGTCTAACAGGGACAGGCTGATATCCCATATATATCGGACCTAAAGGCCCTGGTCTAACATGGACAGGCTGATATCCAATATATATCTGATCTACGGGCCCTGGTCTAACAGGGACAGGCTGATATCCGATACATATCTGATCTACGGGCCCTGGTCTAACGGGGACAGGCTGATATCCGATATATATCTGATCTACGGGCCCTGTTCTAACAGGGACAGGCTGATATCCCATATATCTGATCTACAGGCCCTGGTCTAACGGGAACAGGCTGATATCCCATATATATCTGATCTACGGGCCCTGGTCTAATGGGGACAGGCTGATATCCCATATATATCTGGGATCTACGGGCCCTGGTCTAATGGGGACAGGCTGATATCCCATATATATCTGATCTACGGGCCCTGGTCTAATGGGGACAGGCTGATATCCCATATATATCTGATCTACGGGCCCTGGTCTAACAGGGACCGGCTGATATCCCATATATATCTGATCTACGGGCCCTGGTCTAACAGGGACAGGCTGATATCCCATATATATCTGATCTACGGGCCCTGGTCTAACAGGGACAGGCTGATATCCCATATATATCTGATCTACGGGCCTGGTCTAACTTGGGACAGGGTAATATCCCATATATATCTGATCTACGGGCCCTGGTCTAACGGGACAGGCTGATATCCGATATATATCTGATCTACGGCCCTGGTCTAACAGGGACAGGCTGATATCCAATATATATCTGATCTACAGGCCCTGGTCTAACGGGGACAGGCTGATATCCCATATATATCTGATCTCTACGGGCCCGGTCCAATGGGGACAGGCTGATATCCCATATATATCTGATCTACGGGCCCTGGTCTAACAGGGACAGGCTGATATCCCATATATATCTGACCTATGGGCCCTGGTCTAACAGGGACAGGCTGATATCCCATATATATCTGATCTACGGGCCCTGGTCTAACAGGGACAGGCTGATATCCCATATATATCTGATCTACAGGCCCTGGTCTAACGGGGACAGGCTGATATCCCATATATATCTGATCTACAGGCCCTGGTCTAACAGGGACAGGCTAATATCCCATATATATCTGATCTACGGGCCCTGGTCTGACGGGGACAGGCTGATATCTGATATATATCTGATCTACGGGCCCTGGTCTAACAGGGACAGGCTGATATCCCATATATATCTGATCTACGGGCCCTGGTCTGATGGGGACAGGCTGATATCCGATATATATCTGATCTACGGGCCCTGGTCTAACAGGGACAGGCTGATATCCCATATATATCTGATCTACGGGCCCTGGTCTGACGGGGGACAGGCTGATATCACATATATATCTGATCTACGGGCCCTGGTCTAACAGGGACAGGCTGATATCCCATATATATCTGATCTACAGGCCCTGGTCTAACGGGGACAGGCTGATATCCCATATATATCTGATCTACGGGCCCTGGTCTAACGGGGACAGGCTGATATCCCATATATCTGATCTACGGGCCCTGGTCTAACAGGGACAGGCTGATATGCGATATATATCTGATCTACGGGCCCTGGTCTAACAGGGACAGGCTGATATCCCATATATATCTGATCTACAGGCCCTGGTCTAACGGGGACAGGCTGATATCCCATATATATCTGATCTACGGGCCCTGGTCTAATGGGGACAGGCTGATATCCCATATACATCTGATCTCACGGGCCCTGGTCTAACAGGGACAGGCTGATATCCCATATATATCTGATCTACGGGCTCTGGTCTAACGGGGACAGGCTGATATCCCATATATATCTGATCTACGGGCCCTGGTCTAACGGGGACAGGCTGATATCCCATATATATCTGATCTACGGGCCCTGGTCTAACAGGGACAGGCTGATATGCGATATATATCTGATCTACGGGCCCTGGTCTAACAGGGACAGGCTGATATCCCATATATATCTGATCTACGGGCCCTGGTCTAACGGGGACAGGCTGATATCCCATATATATCTGACCTACGGGCCCTGGTCTAACAGGGACAGGCTGATGTCCCATATATATCTGATCTATGGCCCCTGGTTTAATGGGGACAGGCTTATATCCCATATATATCCCAGTCTACGGGCCCTGGTCTAACAGGGACAGGGTAATATCCCATATATATCTGATCTACGGGCCCTGGTCTAACAGGGACAGGCTGATATCCCATATATATCTGATCTACGGGCCCTGGTCTAACAGGGACAGGCTGATATCCCATATATATCTGATCTACGGCCCTGGTCTAACAGGGACAGGGGTAATATCCCATATATATGATCTACGGGCCCTGGTCTAACAGGGACAGGCTGATATCCCATATATATCTGATCTACGGGCCCTGGTCTAACAGGGACAGGCTGATATCCCATATATATCGGACCTAAAGGCCCTGGTCTAACATGGACAGGCTGATATCCAATATATATCTGATCTACGGGCCCTGGTCTAACAGGAACAGGCTGATATCCGATACATATCTGATCTACGGGCCCTGGTCTAACGGGGACAGGCTGATATCCGATATATATCTGATCTACGGGCCCTGGTCTAACAGGGACAGGCTGATATCCCATATATATCTGATCTACAGGCCCTGGTCTAATGGGAACAGGCTGATATCCCATATATATCTGATCTACGGGCCCTGGTCTAATGGGGACAGTCTGATATCCCATATATATCTGATCTACGGGCCCTGGTCTAACGGGGACAGGCTGATATCCCATATATATCTGATCTACGGGCCCTGGTCTAATGGGGACAGGCTGATATCCCATATATCTGATCTACGGGCCCTGGTCTAACAGGGACCGGCTGATATCCCATACATATCTGATCTACGGGCCCTGGTCTAACAGGGACAGGCTGATATCCCATATATATCTGATCTACGGGCCCTGGTCTAACAGGGACAGGCTGATATCCCATATATATCTGATCTACGGGCCCTGGTCTAACGGGGACAGGGTAATATCCCATATATATCTGATCTACGGGCCCTGGTCTAATGGGGACAGGCTGATATCCCATATATATCTGATCTACGGGCCCTGGTCACAATGGGGACAGGCTGATATCCCATATATATCTGATCTACGGGCCCTGGTCTAACAGGGACCGGCTGATATCCCATATATATCTGATCTACGGGCCCTGGTCTAACAGGGACAGGCTGATATCCCATATATATCTGATCTACGGGCCCTGGTCTAACAGGGACAGGCTGATATCCAATATATATCTGATCTACGGGCCCTGGTCTAACGGGGACAGGGTAATATCCCATATATATCTGATCTACGGGCCCTGGTCTAACGGGGACAGGCTGATATCCGATATATATCTGATCTACGGGCCCTGGTCTAACAGGGGACAGGCTGATATCCAATATATATCTGATCTACAGGCCCTGGTCTAACGGGGACAGGCTGATATCCCATATATCTGATCTACGGGCCCCGGTCTAATGGGGACAGGCTGATATCCCATATATATCTGATCTACGGGCCCTGGTCTAACAGGGACAGGCTGATATCCCATATATATCTGACCTATGGGCCCTGGTCTAACAGGGACAGGCTGATATCCCCATATATATCTGATCTACGGGCCCTGGTCTAACAGGGACAGGCTGATATCCCATATATATCTGATCTACAGGCCCTGGTCTAACGGGGACAGGCTGATATCCCATATATATCTGATCTACAGGCCCTGGTCTAACAGGGACAGGCTGATATCCCATATATATCTGATCTACGGGCCTGGTCTGACGGGGACAGGCTGATATCTGATATATATCTGATCTACGGGCCCTGGTCTAACAGGGACAGGTTGATATCCCATATATATCTGATCTACGGGCCCTGGTCTGACGGGGACAGGCTGATATCCGATATATATCTGATCTACGGGCCCTGGTCTAACAGGGACAGGCTGATATCCCATATATATCTGATCTACGGGCCCTGGTCTGACGGGGACAGGCTGATATCACATATATATCTGATCTACGGGCCCTGGTCTAACAGGGACAGGCTGATATCCCATATATATCTGATCTACAGGCCCTGGTCTAACGGGGACAGGCTGATATCCCATATATCTGATCTACGGGCCCTGGTCTAACGGGGACAGGCTGATATCCCATATATCTGATCTACGGGCCCTGGTCTAACAGGGACAGGCTGATATGCGATATATATCTGATCTACGGGCCCTGGTCTAACAGGGACAGGCTGATATCCCATATATATCTGATCTACAGGCCCTGGTCTAACGGGGACAGGCTGATATCCCATATATATCTGATCTACGGGCCCTGGTCTAATGGGGACAGGCTGATATCCCATATACATCTGATCTACGGGCCCTGGTCTAACAGGGACAGGCTGATATCCATATATATCTGATCTACGGGCTCTGGTCTAACGGGGACAGGCTGATATCCCATATATATCTGATCTACGGGCCCTGGTCTAACGGGGACAGGCTGATATCCCATATATATCTGATCTACGGGCCCTGGTCTAACAGGGACAGGCTGATATGCGATATATATCTCGACCTACGGGCCCTGGTCTAACAGGGACAGGCTGATATCCCATATATATCTGATCTACGGGCCCTGGTCTAACAGGGACAGGCTGATATCCCATATATATCTGATCTACGGGCCCTGGTCTAACAGGGACAGGCTGATATCCCATATATATCTGATCTACGGCCCTGGTCTAACAGGGACAGGGTAATATCCCATATATATCTGATCTACGGGCCCTGGTCTAACAGGGACAGGCTGATATCCCATATATATCTGATCTACGGGCCCTGGTCTAACAGGGACAGGCTGATATCCCATATATATCGGACCTAAAGGCCCTGGTCTAACATGGACAGGCTGATATCCAATATATATCTGATCTACGGGCCCTGGTCTAACAGGGACAGGCTGATATCCGATACATATCTGATCTACGGGCCCTGGTCTAACGGGGACAGGCTGATATCCGATATATATCTGATCTACGGGCCCTGGTCTAACAGGGACAGGCTGATATCCCATATATATCTGATCTACAGGCCCTGGTCTAATGGGAACAGGCTGATATCCCATATATATCTGATCTACGGGCCCTGGTCTAATGGGGACAGTCTGATATCCCATATATATCTGATCTACGGGCCCTGGTCTAACGGGGACAGGCTGATATCCCATATATATCTCATCTACGGGCCCTGGTCTAATGGGGACAGGCTGATATCCCATATATATCTGATCTACGGGCCCTGGTCTAACAGGGACCGGCTGATATCCCATATATCTGATCTACGGGCCCTGGTCTAACAGGGACAGGCTGATATCCCATATATATCTGATCTACGGGCCCTGGTCTAACAGGGACAGGCTGATATCCCATATATATCTGATCTACGGGCCCTGGTCTAACGGGGACAGGGTAATATCCCATATATATCTGATCTACGGGCCCTGGTCTAACGGGGACAGGCTGATATCCGATATATATCTGATCTACGGGCCCTGGTCTAACAGGGACAGGCTGATATCCAATATATATCTGATCTACAGGCCCTGGTCTAACGGGACAGGCTGATATCCCATATATATCTGATCTACGGGCCCCGGTCTAATGGGGACAGGCTGATATCCCATATATATCTGATCTACGGGCCCTGGTCTAACAGGGACAGGCTGATATCCGATATATATCTGATCTATGGGCCCTGGTCTAACAGGGACAGGCTGATATCCCATATATCTGATCTATGGCCCCTGGTTTAATGGGGACAGGCTTATATCCCATATATATATCTGATCTACGGGCCCTGGTCTAACAGGGACAGGGTAATATCCCATATATATCTGATCTACGGGCCCTGGTCTAACAGGGACAGGCTGATATCCCATATATATCTGATCTACAGGCCTGGTCTAACGGGGACAGGCTGATATCCCATATATATCTGATCTACGGGCCCCGGTCTAATGGGGACAGGCTGATATCCCATATATATCTGATCTACGGGCCCTGGTCTAACGGGGACCGGCTGATATCCCATATATATCTGATCTACGGGCCCTGGTCTAACAGGGACAGGCTGATATCCGATATATATCTGATCTATGGGCCCTGGTCTAACAGGGACAGGCTGATATCCCATATATATCTGATCTACGGGCCCTGGTCTAACAGGGACAGGCTGATATCCCATATATATCTGATCTACGGGCCCTGGTCTAACGGGGACCGGCTGATATCCCATATATCTGATCTACGGGCCCTGGTCTAACAGGGACAGGCTGATATCCCATATATATCTGATCTACGGGCCCTGGTCTGTATGTGACAGGCTGATATCCGATATATATCTGATCTATGGGCCCTGGTCTAACAGGGACAGGCTGATATCCCATATATATCTGATCTACGGGCCCTGGTCTAACGGGGACAGGCTGATATCCCATATATATCTGATCTACGGGCCCTGGTCTAACGGGGACAGGCTGATATCTCATATATATCTGATCTACGGGCCCTGGTCTAACAGGGACAGGCTGATATCCGATATATATCTGATCTATGGGCCCTGGTCTAACAGGGACAGGCTGATATCCCATATATATCTGATCTACGGGCCCTGGACTAACGGGGACAGGCTGATATCCCATATATATCTGACCTACGGGCCCTGGTCTAACAGGGACAGGCTGATATCCCATATATATCTGACCTACGGGCCCTGGTCTAACAGGGACAGGCTGATATCCCATATATATCTGATCTATGGCCCCTTGTTTAATGGGGACAGGCTTATATCCCATATATATCTGATCTACGGGCCCTGGTCTAACAGGGACATGCTGATATCCCATATCTGACCGAAGGGCCCTGGTCTAACAGGGACAGGCTGATATAGCATATATATCTGATCTACGGGCCCTGGTCTAACGGGGACAGGCTGCTATCCCATTTTATATCTGACCTACGGGTCCTGGTCTAACAGGGACAGGCTGATATCCCATATATATCTGATCTATGGCCCCTGGTTTAATGGGGACAGGCTTATATCCCATATATATCTGATCTACGGGCCCTGGTCTAACAGGGACAGGCTGATATCCCATATATATCTGATCTACGGGCCCTGGTCTAACAGGGACAGGCTGATATCCCATATATTTCTGATCTACGGGCCCTGGTCTAACGGGGACAGGCTGATATCCCATATATATCTGATCTACGGGCCCTGGTCTAACAGGGACAGGCTGATATCCCATATATATCTGATCTATGGCCCCTTGTTTAATGGGGACAGGCTTATATCCCATATATATCTGATCTACGGGCCTGGTCTAACAGGGACAGGCTGATATCCCATATCTGACCGAAGGGCCCTGGTCTAACAGGGACAGGCTGATATAGCATATATATCTGATCTACGGGCCCTGGTCTAACGGGGACAGGCTGCTATCCCATTTTATATCTGACCTACGGGCCCTGGTCTAACAGGGACAGGCTGATATCCCATATATATCTGATCTACGGGCCCTGGTCTAACAGGGACAGGCTGATATCCCATATATATCTGATCTACGGGCCCTGGTCTAACAGGGACAGGCTGATATCCCATATATATCTGATCTACGGGCCCTGGTCTAACAGGGACAGGCTGATATCCCATATATATCGGACCTAAAGGCCCTGGTCTAACATGGACAGGCTGATATCCAATATATATCTGATCTACGGGCCCTGGTCTAACAGGGACAGGCTGATATCCGATACATATCTGATCTACGGGCCCTGGTCTAACGGGGACAGGCTGATATCCGATATATATCTGATCTACGGGCCCTGGTCTAACAGGGACAGGCTGATATCCCATATATATCTGATCTACAGGCCCTGGTCTAATGGGAACAGGCTGATATCCCATATATATCTGATCTACGGGCCCTGGTCTAATGGGGACAGTCTGATATCCCATATATATCTGATCTACGGGCCCTGGTCTAACGGGGACAGGCTGATATCCCATATATATCTCATCTACGGGCCCTGGTCTAATGGGGACAGGCTGATATCCCATATATATCTGATCTACGGGCCCTGGTCTAACAGGGACCGGCTGATATCCCATACATATCTGATCTACGGGCCTGGTCTAACAGGGACAGGCTGATATCCCATATATATCTGATCTACGGGCCCTGGTCTAACAGGGACAGGCTGATATCCCATATATATCTGATCTACGGGCCCTGGTCTAACGGGGACAGGGTAATATCCCATATATATCTGATCTACGGGCCCTGGTCTAACGGGGACAGGCTGATATCCCATATATATCTGATCTACGGGCCCTGGTCTAACAGGGACAGGCTGATATCCAATATATATCTGATCTACAGGCCCTGGTCTAACGGGGACAGGCTGATATCCCATATATATCTGATCTACGGGCCCGGTCTAATGGGGACAGGCTGATATCCCATATATATCTGATCTACAGGCCCTGGTCTAACGGGGACAGGCTGATATCCCATATATATCTGATCTACGGGCCCTGGTCTAATGGGGACAGGCTGATATCCCATATATATCTGATCTATGGCCCCTGGTTTAATGGGGACAGGCTTATATCCCATATATATCTGATCTACGGGCCCTGGTCTAACAGGGACAGGGTAATATCCCATATATATCTGATCTACGGGCCCTGGTCTAACAGGGACAGGCTGATATCCCATATATATCTGATCTACAGGCCCTGGTCTAACGGGGACAGGCTTATATCCCATATATATCTGATCTACGGGCCCTGGTCTAATGGGGACAGGCTGATATCCCATATATATCTGATCTACGGGCCCTGGTCTAACGGGGACAGGCTGCTATCCCATATATATCTGATCTACGGGCCCTGGTCTAACAGGGACAGGCTGATATCCCATATATATCTGATCTACGGGCCCTGGTCTAACAGGGACAGGCTGATATCCCATATATATCTGATCTACGGGCCCTGGTCTAACAGGGACAGGCTGATATCCCATATATATCTGATCTACGGGCCCTGGTCTAACGGGGACCGGCTGATATCCCATATATATCTGATCTACGGGCCCTGGTCTAACAGGGACAGGCTGATATCCCATATATATCTGATCTACGGGCCCTGGTCTGTATGTGACAGGCTGATATCCGATATATATCTGATCTATGGGCCCTGGTCTAACAGGGACAGGCTGATATCCCATATATATCTGATCTACGGGCCCTGGTCTAACGGGGACAGGCTGATATCCCATATATATCTGATCTACGGGCCCTGGTCTAACGGGGACAGGCTGATATCTCATATATATCTGATCTACGGGCCCTGGTCTAACAGGGACAGGCTGATATCCGATATATATCTGATCTATGGGCCCTGGTCTAACAGGGACAGGCTGATATCCCATATATATCTGATATACGGGCCCTGGACTAACGGGGACAGGCTGATATCCCATATATATCTGACCTACGGGCCCTGGTCTAACAGGGACAGGCTGATATCCCATATATATCTGATCTATGGCCCCTTGTTTAATGGGGACAGGCTTATATCCCATATATATCTGATCTACGGGCCCTGGTCTAACAGGGACAGGCTGATATCCCATATCTGACCGAAGGGCCCTGGTCTAACAGGGACAGGCTGATATAGCATATATATCTGATCTACGGGCCCTGGTCTAACGGGGACAGGCTGCTATCCCATTTTATATCTGACCTACGGGTCCTGGTCTAACAGGGACAGGCTGATATCCCATATATATCTGATCTATGGCCCTGGTTTAATGGGGACAGGCTTATATCCCATATATATCTGATCTACGGGCCCTGGTCTAACAGGGACAGGCTGATATCCCATATATATCTGATCTACGGGCCCTGGTCTAACAGGGACAGGCTGATATCCCATATATTTCTGATCTACAGGCCCTGGTCTAATGGGGACAGGCTGATATCCCATATATATCTGATCTACGGGCCCTGGTCTAACAGGGACAGGCTGATATCCCATATATATCTGATCTATGGCCCCTTGTTTAATGGGGACAGGCTTATATCCCATATATATCTGATCTACGGGCCTGGTCTAACAGGGACAGGCTGACATCCCATATCTGACCGAAGGGCCATGGTCTAACAGGGACAGGCTGATATAGCATATATATCTGATCTACGGGCCCTGGTCTAACGGGGACAGGCTGCAATCCCATTTTATATCTGACCTACGGGTCCTGGTCTAACAGGGACAGGCTGATATCCCATATATATCTGATCTATGGCCCCTGGTTTAATGGGGACAGGCTTATATCCCATATATATCTGATCTACGGGCCCTGGTCTAACGGGGACAGGCTGATATCCCATATATATCTGACCTACGGGCCCTGGTCTAACAGGGACAGGCTGATATCCCATATATATCTGATCTATGGTCCCTGGTTTAATAGGGACAGGCTTATATCCCATATATATCTGATCTACGGGCCCTGGTCTAACAGGGACAGGCTGATATCCCATATATATCTGATCTACGGGCCCTGGTCTGTATGGGACAGGCTGATATCCCATATATATCTGATCTACGGGCCCTGGTCTAACAGGGACAGGCTGATATCCCATATATATCTGATCTACAGGCCCTGGTCTAACGGGGACAGGCTGATATCCCATATCTGATCTACGGGCCCTGGTCTAATGGGGACAGGCTGATATCCGATATATATCTGATCTACGGGCCCTGGTCTAACGGGGACAGGCTGATATCCGATATATATCTGATCTACGGGCCCTGGTCTAACGGGGACAGGCTGATATCCCATATATATCTGATCTACGGGCCCTGGTCTAACAGGGACAGGCTGATATCCCATATATATCTGACCTACGGGCCCTGGTCTAACAGGGACAGGCTGATATCCCATATATATCTGACCTACGGGCCCTGGTCTAACAGGGACAGGCTGATATCCCATATATATCTGATCTACAGGCCCTGGTCTAACGGGGACAGGCTGATATCCCATATATATCTGATCTACAGGCTCTGGTCTAACAGGGACAGGCTGATATCCCATATATATCTGATCTACGGGCCCTGGTCTGACGGGGACAGGCTGATATCCGATATATATCTGATCTACGGGCCCTGGTCTAACAGGGACAGGCTGATATCCCATATATATCTGATCTATGGCCCCTTGTTTAATGGGGACAGGCTTATATCCCATATATATCTGATCTACGGGCCCTGGTCTAACAGGGACAGGCTGATATCCCATATATATCTGATCTACGGGCCCTGGTCTAACAGGGACAGGCTGATATCCCATATATATCTGATCTACGGGCCCTGGTCTAACAGGGACAGGCTGATATCCCATATATCTGATCTACGGGCCCTGGTCTAACGGGGACCGGCTGATATCCCATATATATCTGATCTACGGGCCCTGGTCTAACAGGGACAGGCTGATATCCCATATATATCTGATCTACGGGCCCTGGTCTGTATGGGACAGGCTGATATCCGATATATATCTGATCTATGGGCCCTGGTCTAACAGGGACAGGCTGATATCCCATATATATCTGATCTACGGGCCCTGGTCTAACGGGGACAGGCTGATATCCCATATATATCTGATCTACGGGCCCTGGTCTAACGGGGACAGGCTGATATCTCATATATCTGATCTACGGGCCCTGGTCTAACAGGGACAGGCTGATATCCGATATATATCTGATCTATGGGCCCTGGTCTAACAGGGACAGGCTGATATCCCATATATATCTGATCTACGGGCCCTGGACTAACGGGGACAGGCTGATATCCCATATATATCTGACCTACGGGCCCTGGTCTAACAGGGACAGGCTGATATCCCATATATATCTGATCTATGGCCCCTTGTTTAATGGGGACAGGCTTATATCCCATATATATCTGATCTACGGGCCCTGGTCTAACAGGGACAGGCTGATATCCCATATCTGACCGAAGGGCCCTGGTCTAACAGGGACAGGCTGATATAGCATATATATCTGATCTACGGGCCCTGGTCTAACGGGGACAGGCTGCTATCCCATTTTATATCTGACCTACGGGTCCTGGTCTAACAGGGACAGGCTGATATCCCATATATATCTGATCTATGGCCCCTGGTTTAATGGGGACAGGCTTATATCCCATATATATCTGATCTACGGGCCCTGGTCTAACAGGGACAGGCTGATATCCCATATATATCTGATCTACGGGCCCTGGTCTAACAGGGACAGGCTGATATCCCATATATTTCTGATCTACGGGCCCTGGTCTAACGGGGACAGGCTGATATCCCATATATATCTGATCTACGGGCCCTGGTCTAACAGGGACAGGCTGATATCCCATATATATCTGATCTATGGCCCCTTGTTTAATGGGGACAGGCTTATATCCCATATATATCTGATCTACGGGCCCTGGTCTAACAGGGACAGGCTGACATCCCATATCTGACCGAAGGGCCCTGGTCTAACAGGGACAGGCTGATATAGCATATATATCTGATCTACGGGCCCTGGTCTAACGGGGACAGGCTGCTATCCCATTTTATATCTGACCTACGGGTCCTGGTCTAACAGGGACAGGCTGATATCCCATATATATCTGATCTATGGCCCCTGGTTTAATGGGGACAGGCTTATATCCCATATATATCTGATCTACGGGCCCTGGTCTAACGGGGACAGGCTGATATCCCATATATATCTGACCTACGGGCCCTGGTCTAACAGGGACAGGCTGATATCCCATATATATCTGATCTATGGTCCCTGGTTTAATAGGGACAGGCTTATATCCCATATATATCTGATCTACGGGCCCTGGTCTAACAGGGACAGGCTGATATCCCATATATATCTGATCTACGGGCCCTGGTCTGTATGGGACAGGCTGATATCCCATATATATCTGATCTACGGGCCCTGGTCTAACAGGGACAGGCTGATATCCCATATATATCTGATCTACAGGCCCTGGTCTAACGGGGACAGGCTGATATCCCATATCTGATCTACGGGCCCTGGTCTAATGGGGACAGGCTGATATCCGATATATATCTGATCTACGGGCCCTGGTCTAACGGGGACAGGCTGATATCCGATATATATCTGATCTACGGGCCCTGGTCTACCGGGGACAGGCTGATATCCCATATATATCTGATCTACGGGCCCTGGTCTAACAGGGACAGGCTGATATCCCATATATATCTGACCTACGGGCCCTGGTCTAACAGGGACAGGCTGATATCCCATATATATCTGATCTACAGGCCCTGGTCTAACGGGGACAGGCTGATATCCCATATATATCTGATCTACAGGCCCTGGTCTAACAGGGACAGGCTGATATCCCATATATATCTGATCTACGGGCCCTGGTCTGACGGGGACAGGCTGATATCCGATATATATCTGATCTACGGGCCCTGGTCTACCGGGACAGGCTGATATCCCATATATATCTGATCTACGGGCCCTGGTCTAACAGGGACAGGCTGATATCCCATATATATCTGACCTACGGGCCCTGGTCTAACAGGGACAGGCTGATATCCCATATATATCTGATCTACAGGCCCTGGTCTAACGGGGACAGGCTGATATCCCATATATATCTGATCTACAGGCTCTGGTCTAACAGGGACAGGCTGATATCCCATACATATCTTATCTACGGGCCCTGGTCTAACGGGGACAGGCTGATATCCGATATATATCTGATCTACGGGCCCTGGTCTAACAGGGACAGGCTGATATCCCATATATATCTGATCTATGGCCCCTGGTTTAATGGGGACAGGCTTATATCCCATATATATCTGATCTACGGGCCCTGGTCTAACAGGGACAGGCTGATATCCCATATATATCTGATCTACGGGCCCTGGTCTAACAGGGACAGGCTGATATCCCATATATATCTGATCTACGGGCCCTGGTCTAACGGGGACAGGCTGATATCCCATATATATCTGATCTACGGGCCCTGGTCTAACAGGGACAGGCTGATATCCCATATATATCTGATCTACGGGCCCTGGTCTGTATGGGACAGGCTGATATCCGATATATATCTGATCTATGGGCCCTGGTCTAACAGGGACAGGCTGATATCCCATATATATCTGATCTACGGGCCCTGGTCTAACGGGGACAGGCTGATATCCCATATATATCTGATCTACGGGCCCTGGTCTAACGGGGACAGGCTGATATCTCATATATATCTGATCTACGGGCCCTGGTCTAACAGGGACAGGCTGATATCCGATATATATCTGATCTATGGGCCCTGGTCTAACAGGGACAGGCTGATATCCCATATATATCTGATCTACGGGCCCTGGTCTAACGGGGACAGGCTGATATCCCATATATATCTGACCTACGGGCCCTGGTCTAACAGGGACAGGCTGATATCCCATATATATCTGATCTATGGCCCCTTGTTTAATGGGGACAGGCTTATATCCCATATATATCTGATCTACGGGCCCTGGTCTAACAGGGACAGGCTGATATCCCATATCTGACCGAAGGGCCCTGGTCTAACAGGGACAGGCTGATATAGCATATATATCTGATCTACGGGCCCTGGTCTAACGGGGACAGGCTGCAATCCCATTTTATATCTGACCTACGGGTCCTGGTCTAACAGGGACAGGCTGATATCCCATATATATCTGATCTACGGACCCTGGTCTAACAGGGACAGGCTGATATCCGATATATATCTGATCTACGGGCCCTGGTCTAACGGGGACAGGCTGATATCCCATATATATCTGATCTACGGGCCCTGGTCTAACAGGGACAGGCTGATATCCCATATATATCTGATCTACGGGCCCTGGTCTAACGGGGACAGGCTGATATCCCATATATATCTGACCTACGGGCCCTGGTCTAACAGGGACAGGCTGATATCCCATATATATCTGATCTATGGCCCCTTGTTTAATGGGGACAGGCTTATATCCCATATATATCTGATCTACGGGCCCTGGTCTAACAGGGACAGGCTGACATCCCATATCTGACCGAAGGGCCCTGGTCTAACAGGGACAGGCTGATATAGCATATATATCTGATCTACGGGCCCTGGTCTAACGGGGACAGGCTGCAATCCCATTTTATATCTGACCTACGGGTCCTGGTCTAACAGGGACAGGCTGATATCCCATATATATCTGATCTATGGCCCCTGGTTTAATGGGGACAGGCTTATATCCCATATATATCTGATCTACGGGCCCTGGTCTAACGGGGACAGGCTGATATCCCATATATATCTGACCTACGGGCCCTGGTCTAACAGGGACAGGCTGATATCCCATATATATCTGATCTATGGCCCCTGGTTTAATGGGGACAGGCTTATATCCCATATATATCTGATCTACGGGCCCTGGTCTAACAGGGACAGGCTGATATCCCATATATATCTGATCTACGGGCCCTGGTCTGTATGGGACAGGCTGATATCCCATATATATCTGATCTACGGGCCCTGGTCTAACAGGGACAGGCTGATATCCCATATATATCTGATCTACGGGCCCTGGTCTAACAGGGACAGGCTGATATCCCATATATATCTGATCTACGGGCCCTGGTCTAACGGGGACAGGCTGATATCCCATATATATCTGATCTACGGGCCCTGGTCTAACGGGGAGAGGCTGATATCCCATATATATCTGATCTACAGGCTCTGGTCTAACAGGGACAGGCTGATATCCCATATATATCTGATCTACGGGCCCTGGTCTGACGGGGACAGGCTGATATCCGATATATATCTGATCTACGGGCCCTGGTCTAACAGGGACAGGCTGATATCCCATATATATCTGATCTACGGGCCCTGGTCTGACGGGGACAGGCTGATATCACATATATATCTGATCTACGGGCCCTGGTCTAACAGGGACAGGCTGATATCCCATATATATCTGATCTATGGCCCCTGGTTTAATGGGGACAGGCTTATATCCCATATATATCTGATCTACGGGCCCTGGTCTAACGGGGACAGGCTGATATCCCATATATATCTGACCTACGGGCCCTGGTCTAACAGGGACAGGCTGATATCCCATATATATCTGATCTACGGGCCCTGGTCTGTATGGGACAGGCTGATATCCCATATATATCTGATCTACGGGCCCTGGTCTAACAGGGACAGGCTGATATCCCATATATATCTGATCTACAGGCCCTGGTCTAACGGGGACAGGCTGATATCCCATATCTGATCTACGGGCCCTGGTCTAATGGGGACAGGCTGATATCCGATATATATCTGATCTACGGGCCCTGGTCTAACGGGGACAGGCTGATATCCGATATATATCTGATCTACGGGCCCTGGTCTACCGGGGACAGGCTGATATCCCATATATATCTGATCTACGGGCCCTGGTCTAACGGGGACAGGCTGATATCCCATATATATCTGATCTACGGGCCCTGGTCTAACAGGGACAGGCTGATATCCCATATATATCTGATCTACAGGCCCTGGTCTAACGGGGACAGGCTGATATCCCATATATATCTGATCTACAGGCTCTGGTCTAACAGGGACAGGCTGATATCCGATATATATCTGATCTACGGGCCCTGGTCTGACGGGGACAGGCTGATATCCGATATATATCTGATCTACGGGCCCTGGTCTAACAGGGACAGGCTGATATCCCATATATATCTGATCTACGGGCCCTGGTCTGACGGGGACAGGCTGATATCACATATATATCTGATCTACGGGCCCTGGTCTAACAGGGACAGGCTGATATCCCATATATATCTGATATACGGGCCCTGGTCTAATGGGGACAGGCTGATATCCCATATATATCTGATCTACGGGCCCTGGTCTAACAGGGACAGGCTGATATCCCATATATATCGGACCTAAAGGCCCTGGTCTAACATGGACAGGCTGATATCCAATATATATCTGATCTACAGGCCCTGGTCTAACGGGGACAGGCTGATATCCCATATATATCTGATATACGGGCCCTGGTCTAATGGGGACAGGCTGATATCCCATATATATCTGATCTACGGGCCCTGGTCTAACAGGGACAGGCTGATATCCCATATATATCGGACCTAAAGGCCCTGGTCTAACATGGACAGGCTGATATCCAATATATATCTGATCTACGGGCCCTGGTCTAACAGGGACAGGCTGATATCCGATATATATCTGATCTACGGGCCCTGGTCTAACGGGGACAGGCTGATATCCCATATATATCTGATCTACGGGCCCTGGTCTAATGGGGACAGGCTGATATCCCATATATATCTGATCTACGGGCCCTGGTCTAACGGGGACAGGCTGATATCCCATATATATCTGATCTACGGGCCCTGGTCTAATGGGGACAGGCTGATATCCCATATATATCTGATCTACGGGCCCTGGTCTAACAGGGACCGGCTGATATCCCATATATATCTGATCTACGGGCCCTGGTCTAACAGGGACAGGCTGATATCCCATATATATCTGATCTACGGGCCCTGGTCTAACAGGGACAGGCTGATATCCCATATATATCTGATCTACGGGCCCTGGTCTAACGGGGACAGGGTAATATCCCATATATATCTGATCTACGGGCCCTGGTCTAACGGGGACAGGCTGATATCCGATATATATCTGATCTACGGGCCCTGGTCTAACAGGGACAGGCTGATATCCAATATATATCTGATCTACAGGCCCTGGTCTAACGGGGACAGGCTGATATCCCATATATATCTGATCTACGGGCCCCGGTCTAATGGGGACAGGCTGATATCCCATATATATCTGATCTACGGGCCCTGGTCTAACAGGGACAGGCTGATATCCGATATATATCTGATCTATGGGCCCTGGTCTAACAGGGACAGGCTGATATCCCATATATCTGATCTATGGCCCCTGGTTTAATGGGGACAGGCTTATATCCCATATATATCTGATCTACGGGCCCTGGTCTAACAGGGACAGGGTAATATCCCATATATATCTGATCTACGGGCCCTGGTCTAACAGGGACAGGCTGATATCCCATATATATATGATCTACGGGCCCTGGTCTAACAGGGACAGGCTGATATCCCATATATATCTGATCTACAGGCCCTGGTCTAACGGGGACAGGCTGATATCCCATATATATCTGATCTACGGGCCCCGGTCTAATGGGGACAGGCTGATATCCCATATATATCTGATCTACGGGCCCTGGTCTAACGGGGACAGGCTGATATCCCATATATATCTGATCTACGGGCCCTGGTCTAACAGGGACAGGCTGATATCCGATATATATCTGATCTACGGGCCCTGGTCTAACAGGGACAGGCTGATATCCCATATATATCTGATCTACGGGCCCTGGTCTAACAGGGACAGGCTGATATCCCATTTTATATCTGACCTACGGGTCCTGGTCTAACAGGGACAGGCTGATATCCCATATATATCTGATCTATGGCCCCTGGTTTAATGGGGACAGGCTTATATCCCATATATATCTGATCTACGGGCCCTGGTCTAACGGGGACCGGCTGATATCCCATATATATCTGATCTACGGGCCCTGGTCTAACAGGGACAGGCTGATATCCGATATATATCTGATCTATGGGCCCTGGTCTAACAGGGACAGGCTGATATCCCATATATATCTGATCTACGGGCCCTGGTCTAACGGGGACAGGCTGATATCCCATATATCTGATCTACGGGCCCTGGTCTAACGGGGACAGGCTGATATCCCATATATATCTGATCTACGGGCCCTGGTCTAACAGGGACAGGCTGATATCCGATATATATCTGATCTACGGGCCCTGGTCTAACAGGGACAGGCTGATATCCCATATATATCTGATCTACGGGCCCTGGTCTGTATGGGACAGGCTGATATCCCATATATATCTGATCTACGGGCCCTGGTCTAACAGGGACAGGCTGATATCCCATATATATCTGATCTATGGTCCCTGGTTTAATAGGGACAGGCTTATATCCCATATATATCTGATCTACGGGCCCTGGTCTAACAGGGACAGGCTGATATCCCATATATATCTGATCTACGGGCCCTGGTCTGTATGGGACAGGCTGATATCCCATATATATCTGATCTACGGGCCCTGGTCTAACAGGGACAGGCTGATATCCCATATATATCTGATCTACAGGCCCTGGTCTAACGGGGACAGGCTGATATCCCATATCTGATCTACGGGCCCTGGTCTAATGGGGACAGGCTGATATCCGATATATATCTGATCTACGGGCCCTGGTCTAACGGGGACAGGCTGATATCCGATATATATCTGATCTACGGGCCGTGGTCTAACGGGGACAGGCTGATATCCCATATATATCTGATCTACGGGCCCTGGTCTAACAGGGACAGGCTGATATCCCATATATATCTGACCTACGGGCCCTGGTCTAACAGGGACAGGCTGATATCCCATATATATCTGATCTACGGGCCCTGGTCTAACAGGGACAGGCTGATATCCCATATATATCTGATCTACAGGCCCTGGTCTAACGGGGACAGGCTGATATCCCATATATATCTGATCTACAGGCCCTGGTCTAACAGGGACAGGCTGATATCCCATATATATCTGATCTACGGGCCCTGGTCTGACGGGGACAGGCTGATATCCGATATATATATCTGATCTACGGGCCCTGGTCTAACAGGGACAGGCTGATATCCCATATATATCTGATCTACGGGCCCTGGTCTGACGGGGACAGGCTGATATCACATATATATCTGATCTACGGGCCCTGGTCTAACAGGGACAGGCTGATATCCCATATATATCTGATCTACAGGCCCTGGTCTAACGGGGACAGGCTGATATCCCATATATATCTGATCTGCGGGCCCTGGTCTAATGGGGACAGGCTGATATCCCATATATATCTGATCTACGGGCCCTGGTCTAACAGGGACAGGCTGATATCCCATATATATCTGATCTACGGGCTCTGGTCTAACGGGGACAGGCTGATATCCCATATATATCTGATCTACGGGCCCTGGTCTAACGGGGACAGGCTGATATCCCATATATATCTGATCTACGGGCCCTGGTCTAACAGGGACAGGCTGATATCCGATATATATCTGATCTACGGGCCCTGGTCTAACGGGGACAGGCTGATATCCCATATATATCTGACCTACGGGCCCTGGTCTAACAGGGACAGGCTGATATCCCATATATATCTGATCTATGGCCCCTGGTTTAATGGGGACAGGCTTATATCCCATATATATCTGATCTACGGGCCCTGGTCTAACGGGGACAGGCTGATATCCCATATATATCTGATCTACGGGCCCTGGTCTAACAGGGACAGGCTGATATCCCATATATATCTGATCTACGGGCCCTGGTCTAACAGGGACAGGCTGATATCCCATATATATCTGATCTACGGGCCCTGGTCTAACGGGGACAGGCTGAAATCCCATATATATCTGACCTACGGGCCCTGGTCTAACAGGGACAGGCTGATATCCCATATATATCTGATCTATGGCCCCTGTTTAATGGGGACAGGCTTATATACCATATATATCTGATCTACGGGCCCTGGTCTAACAGGGACAGGCTGATATCCCATATCTGACCGAAGGGCCCTGGTCTAACAGGGACAGGCTGATATAGCATATATATCTGATCTACGGGCCCTGGTCTAACGGGGACAGGCTGCTATCCCATTTTATATCTGACCTACGGGTCCTGGTCTAACAGGGACAGGCTGATATCCCATATATATCTGATCTATGGCCCCTGGTTTAATGGGGACAGGCTGATATCCCATATATATCTGATCTATGGCCCCTTGTTTAATGGGGACAGGCTTATATCCCATATATATCTGATCTACGGGCCCTGGTCTAACAGGGACAGGCTGATATCCCATATCTGACCGAAGGGCCCTGGTCTAACAGGGACAGGCTGATATCCCATATCTGACCGAAGGGCCCTGGTCTAACAGGGACAGGCTGATATCCCATATATATCTGACCTACGGGCCCTGGTCTAACAGGGACAGGCTGATATCCCATATATATCTGACCTACGGGCCCTGGTCTAACAGGGACAGGCTGATATCCCATATATATCTGATCTATGGTCCCTGGTTTAATAGGGACAGGCTTATATCCCATATATATCTGATCTACGGGCCCTGGTCTAACAGGGACAGGCTGATATCCCATATATATCTGATCTACGGGCCCTGGTCTGTATGGGACAGGCTGATATCCCATATATATCTGATCTACGGGCCCTGGTCTAACAGGGACAGGCTGATATCCCATATATATCTGATCTACAGGCCCTGGTCTAACGGGGACAGGCTGATATCCCATATCTGATCTACGGGCCCTGGTCTAATGGGGACAGGCTGATATCCGATATATATCTGATCTACGGGCCCTGGTCTAACGGGGACAGGCTGATATCCGATATATATCTGATCTACGGGCCGTGGTCTAACGGGGACAGGCTGATATCCCATATATATCTGATCTACGGGCCCTGGTCTAACAGGGACAGGCTGATATCCCATATATATCTGACCTACGGGCCCTGGTCTAACAGGGACAGGCTGATATCCCATATATATCTGATCTACGGGCCCTGGTCTAACAGGGACAGGCTGATATCCCATATATATCTGATCTACAGGCCCTGGTCTAACGGGGACAGGCTGATATCCCATATATATCTGATCTACAGGCCCTGGTCTAACAGGGACAGGCTGATATCCCATATATATCTGATCTACGGGCCCTGGTCTGACGGGGACAGGCTGATATCCGATATATATCTGATCTACGGGCCCTGGTCTAACAGGGACAGGCTGATATCCCATATATATCTGATCTACGGGCCCTGGTCTGACGGGGACAGGCTGATATCACATATATATCTGATCTACGGGACCTGGTCTAACAGGGACAGGCTGATATCCCATATATATCTGATCTACAGGCCCTGGTCTAACGGGGACAGGCTGATATCCCATATATATCTGATCTGCGGGCCCTGGTCTAATGGGGACAGGCTGATATCCCATATATATCTGATCTACGGGCCCTGGTCTAACAGGGACAGGCTGATATCCCATATATATCTGATCTACAGGCTCTGGTCTAACGGGGACAGGCTGATATCCCATATATATCTGATCTACGGGCCCTGGTCTAACGGGGACAGGCTGATATCCCATATATATCTGATCTACGGGCCCTGGTCTAACAAGGACAGGCTGATATGCGATATATATCTGATCTACGGGCCCTGGTCTAACGGGGACAGGCTGATATCCCATATATATCTGACCTACGGGCCCTGGTCTAACAGGGACAGGCTGATGTCCCATATATATCTGATCTATGGCCCTGGTTTAATGGGGACAGGCTTATATCCCATATATATCTGATCTACGGGCCCTGGTCTAACGGGGACAGGCTGATATCCCATATATATCTGATCTACGGGCCCTGGTCTAACAGGGACAGGCTGATATGCGATATATATCTGATCTACGGGCCCTGGTCTAACGGGGACAGGCTGATATCCCATATATATCTGACCTACGGGCCCTGGTCTAACAGGGACAGGCTGATGTCCCATATATATCTGATCTATGGCCCCTGGTTTAATGGGGACAGGCTTATATCCCATATATATCTGATCTACGGGCCCTGGTCTAACAGGGACAGGGTAATATCCCATATATATCTGATCTACGGGCCCTGGTCTAACAGGGACAGGCTGATATCCCATATATATCTGATCTACGGGCCCTGGTCTAACAGGGACAGGCTGATATCCCATATATATCTGATCTACGGCCCTGGTCTAACAGGGACAGGGTAATATCCCATATATATCTGATCTACGGGCCCTGGTCTAACAGGGACAGGCTGATATCCCATATATATCTGATCTACGGGCCCTGGTCTAACAGGGACAGGCTGATATCCCATATATATCGGACCTAAAGGCCCTGGTCTAACATGGACAGGCTGATATCCAATATATATATCTGATCTACGGGCCCTGGTCTAACAGGGACAGGCTGATATCCGATACATATCTGATCTACGGGCCCTGGTCTAACGGGGACAGGCTGATATCCGATATATATCTGATCTACGGGCCCTGTTCTAACAGGGACAGGCTGATATCCCATATATATCTGATCTACAGGCCCTGGTCTAATGGGAACAGGCTGATATCCCATATATATCTGATCTACGGGCCCTGGTCTAATGGGGACAGGCTGATATCCCATATATATCTGATCTACGGGCCCTGGTCTAACGGGGACAGGCTGATATCCCATATATATCTGATCTACGGGCCCTGGTCTAACGGGGACAGGCTGATATCCCATATATATCTGATCTACGGGCCCTGGTCTAATGGGGACAGGCTGATATCCCATATATATCTGATCTACAGGCCCTGGTCTAACGGGGACAGGCTGATATCCCATATCTGATCTACGGGCCCTGGTCTAATGGGGACAGGCTGATATCCGATATATATCTGATCTACGGGCCCTGGTCTAACGGGGACAGGCTGATATCCGATATATATCTGATCTTCGGGCCGTGGTCTAACGGGGACAGGCTGATATCCCATATATATCTGATCTACGGGCCCTGGTCTAACAGGGACAGGCTGATATCCCATATATATCTGACCTACGGGCCCTGGTCTAACAGGGACAGGCTGATATCCCATATATATCTGATCTACGGGCCCTGGTCTAACAGGGACAGGCTGATATCCCATATATATCTGATCTACAGGCCCTGGTCTAACGGGGACAGGCTGATATCCCATATATATCTGATCTACAGGCCCTGGTCTAACAGGGACAGGCTGATATCCCATATATATCTGATCTACGGGCCCTGGTCTGACGGGGACAGGCTGATATCCGATATATATCTGATCTACGGGCCCTGGTCTAACAGGGACAGGCTGATATCCCATATATATCTGATCTACGGGCCCTGGTCTGACGGGGACAGGCTGATATCACATATATATCTGATCTACGGGCCCTGGTCTAACAGGGACAGGCTGATATCCCATATATATCTGATCTACAGGCCCTGGTCTAACGGGGACAGGCTGATATCCCATATATATCTGATCTGCGGGCCCTGGTCTAATGGGGACAGGCTGATATCCCATATATATCTGATCTACGGGCCCTGGTCTAACAGGGACAGGCTGATATCCCATATATATCTGATCTACGGGCTCTGGTCTAACGGGGACAGGCTGATATCCCATATATATCTGATCTACGGGCCCTGGTCTAACGGGGACAGGCTGATATCCCATATATATCTGATCTACGGGCCCTGGTCTAACAGGGACAGGCTGATATCCCATATATATCTGATCTACGGGCCCTGGTCTAACGGGGACAGGCTGATATCCCATATATATCTGACCTACGGGCCCTGGTCTAACAGGGACAGGCTGATGTCCCATATATATCTGATCTATGGCCCCTGGTTTAATGGGGACAGGCTTATATCCCATATATATCTGATCTACGGGCCCTGGTCTAACGGGGACAGGCTGATATCCCATATATATCTGATCTACGGGCCCTGGTCTAACAGGGACAGGCTGATATGCGATATATATCTGATCTACGGGCCCTGGTCTAACGGGGACAGGCTGATATCCCATATATATCTGACCTACGGGCCCTGGTCTAACGGGGACAGGCTGATGTCCCATATATATCTGATCTATGGCCCCTGGTTTAATGGGGACAGGCTGATGTCCCATATATATCTGATCTATGGCCCCTGGTTTAATGGGGACAGGCTTATATCCCATATATATCTGATCTACGGGCCCTGGTCTAACAGGGACAGGGTAATATCCCATATATCTGATCTACGGGCCCTGGTCTAACAGGGACAGGCTGATATCCCATATATATCTGATCTACGGGCCCTGGTCTAACAGGGACAGGCTGATATCCCATATATATCGGACCTAAAGGCCCTGGTCTAACATGGACAGGCTGATATCCAATATATATATCTGATCTACGGGCCCTGGTCTAACAGGGACAGGCTGATATCCGATACATATCTGATCTACGGGCCCTGGTCTAACGGGGACAGGCTGATATCCGATATATATCTGATCTACGGGCCCTGTTCTAACAGGGACAGGCTGATATCCCATATATATCTGATCTACAGGCCCTGGTCTAATGGGAACAGGCTGATATCCCATATATATCTGATCTACGGGCCCTGGTCTAATGGGAACAGGCTGATATCCCATATATATCTGATCTATGGACCCTGGTTTAATAGGGACAGGCTTATATCCCATATATATCTGATCTACGGGCCCTGGTCTAACAGGGACAGGCTGATATCCCATATATATCTGATCTACGGGCCCTGGTCTGTAGGGGACAGGCTGATATCCCATATATATCTGATCTACAGGCCCTGGTCTAACGGGGACAGGCTGATATCTCATATCTGATCTACGGGCCCTGGTCTAATGGGGACAGGCTGATATCCGATATGTATCTGATCTACGGGCCCTGGTCTAACGGGGACAGGCTGATATCCGATATATATCTGATCTACGGGCCCTGGTCTAACGGGGACAGGCTGATATCCCATATATATCTGATCTACGGGCCCTGGTCTAACAGGGACAGGCTGATATCCCATATATATCTGATCTACGGGCCCTGGTCTAACAGGGACAGGCTGATATCCCATATATATCTGATCTACGGGCCCTGGTCTAACAGGGACAGGCTGATATCCCATATATATCTGATCTACAGGCCCTGGTCTAACGGGGACAGGCTGATATCCCATATATATCTGATCTACAGGCCCTGGTCTAACAGGGACAGGCTGATATCCCATATATATCTGATCTACGGGCCCTGGTCTAACAGGGACAGGCTGATATCCCATATATATCTGATCTACGGGCCCTGGTCTGACGGGGACAGGCTGATATCACATATATATCTGATCTACGGGCCCTGGTCTAACAGGGACAGGCTGATATCCCATATATATCTGATCTACAGGCCCTGGTCTAACGGGGACAGGCTGATATCCCATATATATCTGATCTGCGGGCCCTGGTCTAATGGGGACAGGCTGATATCCCATATATATCTGATCTACGGGCCCTGGTCTAACAGGGACAGGCTGATATCCCATATATATCTGATCTACGGGCTCTGGTCTAACGGGGACAGGCTGATATCCCATATATATCTGATCTACGGGCCCTGGTCTAACGGGGACAGGCTGATATCCCATATATATCTGATCTACGGGCCCTGGTCTAACAGGGACAGGCTGATATGCGATATATATCTGATCTACGGGCCCTGGTCTAACGGGGACAGGCTGATATCCCATATATATCTGACCTACGGGCCCTGGTCTAACAGGGACAGGCTGATGTCCCATATATCTGATCTATGGCCCCTGGTTTAATGGGGACAGGCTTATATCCCATATATATCTGATCTACGGGCCCTGGTCTAACGGGGACAGGCTGATATCCCATATATATCTGATCTACGGGCCCTGGTCTAACAGGGACAGGCTGATATGCGATATATATCTGATCTACGGGCCCTGGTCTAACGGGGACAGGCTGATATCCCATATATATCTGACCTACGGGCCCTGGTCTAACAGGGACAGGCTGATGTCCCATATATATCTGATCTATGGCCCCTGGTTTAATGGGGACAGGCTTATATCCCATATATATCTGATCTACGGGCCCTGGTCTAACAGGGACAGGGTAATATCCCATATATATCTGATCTACGGGCCCTGGTCTAACAGGGACAGGCTGATATCCCATATATATCTGATCTACGGGCCCTGGTCTAACAGGGACAGGCTGATATCCCATATATATCTGATCTACGGCCCTGGTCTAACAGGGACAGGGTAATATCCCATATATATCTGATCTACGGGCTCTGGTCTAACAGGGACAGGCTGATATCCCATATATATCTGATCTACGGGCCCTGGTCTAACAGGGACAGGCTGATATCCCATATATATCGGACCTAAAGGCCCTGGTCTAACATGGACAGGCTGATATCCAATATATATATCTGATCTACGGGCCCTGGTCTAACAGGGACAGGCTGATATCCGATACATATCTGATCTACGGGCCCTGGTCTAACGGGGACAGGCTGATATCCGATATATATCTGATCTACGGGCCCTGTTCTAACAGGGACAGGCTGATATCCCATATATATCTGATCTACAGGCCCTGGTCTAATGGGAACAGGCTGATATCCCATATATATCTGATCTACGGGCCCTGGTCTAATGGGAACAGGCTGATATCCCATATATATCTGATCTACGGGCCCTGGTCTAATGGGGAGAGGCTGATATCCCATATATATCTGATCTACGGGCCCTGGTCTAACGGGGACAGGCTGATATCCCATATATATCTGATCTACGGGCCCTGGTCTAATGGGGACAGGCTGATATCCCATATATATCTGATCTACGGGCCCTGGTCTAACAGGGACCGGCTGATATCCCATATATATCTGATCTACGGGCCCTGGTCTAACAGGGACAGGCTGATATCCCATATATATCTGATCTACGGGCCCTGGTCTAACAGGGACAGGCTGATATCCCATATATATCTGATCTACGGGCCCTGGTCTAACGGGGACAGGGTAATATCCCATATATATCTGATCTACGGGCCCTGGTCTAACGGGGACAGGCTGATATCCGATATATATCTGATCTACGGGCCCTGGTCTAACAGGGACAGGCTGATATCCAATATATATCTGATCTACAGGCCCTGGTCTAACGGGGACAGGCTGATATCCCATATATATCTGATCTACGGGCCCCGGTCTAATGGGGACAGGCTGATATCCCATATATATCTGATCTACGGGCCCTGGTCTAACAGGGACAGGCTGATATCCGATATATATCTGATCTATTGGCTCTGGTCTAACAGGGACAGGCTGATATCCCATATATATCTGACCTACGGGCCCTGGTCTAACAGGGACAGGCTGATGTCCCATATATATCTGATCTATGGCCCCTGGTTTAATGGGGACAGGCTTATATCCCATATATATCTGATCTACGGGCCCTGGTCTAACGGGGACAGGCTGATATCCCATATATATCTGATCTACGGGCCCTGGTCTAACAGGGACAGGCTGATATGCGATATATATCTGATCTACGGGCCCTGGTCTAACGGGGACAGGCTGATATCCCATATATATCTGACCTACGGGCCCTGGTCTAACGGGGACAGGCTGATGTCCCATATATATCTGATCTATGGCCCCTGGTTTAATGGGGACAGGCTGATGTCCCATATATATCTGATCTATGGCCCCTGGTTTTAATGGGGACAGGCTTATATCCCATATATATCTGATCTACGGGCCCTGGTCTAACAGGGACAGGGTAATATCCCATATATATCTGATCTACGGGCCCTGGTCTAACAGGGACAGGCTGATATCCCATATATATCTGATCTACGGGCCCTGGTCTAACAGGGACAGGCTGATATCCCATATATATCTGATCTACGGCCCTGGTCTAACAGGGACAGGGTAATATCCCATATATATCTGATCTACGGGCCCTGGTCTAACAGGGACAGGCTGATATCCCATATATATCTGATCTACGGGCCCTGGTCTAACAGGGACAGGCTGATATCCCATATATATCGGACCTAAAGGCCCTGGTCTAACATGGACAGGCTGATATCCAATATATATATCTGATCTACGGGCCCTGGTCTAACGGGGACAGGCTGATATCCCATATATATCTGATCTACGGGCCCTGGTCTAATGGGGACAGGCTGATATCCCATATATATCTGATCTACAGGCCCTGGTCTAACGGGGACAGGCTGATATCCCATATCTGATCTACGGGCCCTGGTCTAATGGGGACAGGCTGATATCCGATATATATCTGATCTACGGGCCCTGGTCTAACGGGGACAGGCTGATATCCGATATATATCTGATCTACGGGCCGTGGTCTAACGGGGACAGGCTGATATCCCATATATATCTGATCTACGGGCCCTGGTCTAACAGGGACAGGCTGATATCCCATATATATCTGACCTACGGGCCCTGGTCTAACAGGGACAGGCTGATATCCCATATATATCTGATCTACGGGCCCTGGTCTAACAGGGACAGGCTGATATCCCATATATATCTGATCTACAGGCCCTGGTCTAACGGGGACAGGCTGATATCCCATATATATCTGATCTACAGGCCCTGGTCTAACAGGGACAGGCTGATATCCCATATATATCTGATCTACGGGCCCTGGTCTGACGGGGACAGGCTGATATCCGATATATATCTGATCTACGGGCCCTGGTCTAACAGGGACAGGCTGATATCCCATATATATCTGATCTACGGGCCCTGGTCTGACGGGGACAGGCTGATATCACATATATATCTGATCTACGGGCCCTGGTCTAACAGGGACAGGCTGATATCCCATATATATCTGATCTACAGGCCCTGGTCTAACGGGGACAGGCTGATATCCCATATATATCTGATCTGCGGGCCCTGGTCTAATGGGGACAGGCTGATATCCCATATATATCTGATCTACGGGCCCTGGTCTAACAGGGACAGGCTGATATCCCATATATATCTGATCTACGGGCTCTGGTCTAACAGGGACAGGCTGATATCCCATATATATCTGATCTACGGGCCCTGGTCTAACGGGGACAGGCTGATATCCCATATATATCTGATCTACGGGCCCTGGTCTAACAGGGACAGGCTGATATGCGATATATATCTGATCTACGGGCCCTGGTCTAACGGGGACAGGCTGATATCCCATATATATCTGACCTACGGGCCCTGGTCTAACAGGGACAGGCTGATGTCCCATATATATCTGATCTATGGCCCCTGGTTTAATGGGGACAGGCTTATATCCCATATATATCTGATCTACGGGCCCTGGTCTAACGGGGACAGGCTGATATCCCATATATATCTGATCTACGGGCCCTGGTCTAACGGGGACAGGCTGATATCCGATATATATCTGATCTACGGGCCCTGGTCTAACGGGGACAGGCTGATATCCCATATATATCTGACCTACGGGCCCTGGTCTAACAGGGACAGGCTGATGTCCCATATATATCTGATCTATGGCCCCTGGTTTAATGGGGACAGGCTTATATCCCATATATCTGATCTACGGGCCCTGGTCTAACAGGGACAGGGTAATATCCCATATATATCTGATCTACGGGCCCTGGTCTAACAGGGACAGGCTGATATCCCATATATATCTGATCTACGGGCCCTGGTCTAACAGGGACAGGCTGATATCCCATATATATCGGACCTAAAGGCCCTGGTCTAACATGGACAGGCTGATATCCAATATATATATCTGATCTACGGGCCCTGGTCTAACAGGGACAGGCTGATATCCGATACATATCTGATCTACGGGCCCTGGTCTAATGGGAACAGGCTGATATCCCATATATATCTGATCTACGGGCCCTGGTCTAATGGGGAGAGGCTGATATCCCATATATATCTGATCTACGGGCCCTGGTCTAACGGGGACAGGCTGATATCCCATATATATCTGATCTACGGGCCCTGGTCTAATGGGAACAGGCTGATATCCCATATATATCTGATCTACGGGCCCTGGTCTAATGGGGAGAGGCTGATATCCCATATATATCTGATCTACGGGCCCTGGTCTAACGGGGACAGGCTGATATCCCATATATATCTGATCTACGGGCCCTGGTCTAATGGGGACAGGCTGATATCCCATATATATCTGATCTACGGGCCCTGGTCTAACAGGGACCGGCTGATATCCCATATATATCTGATCTACGGGCCCTGGTCTAACAGGGACAGGCTGATATCCCATATATATCTGATCTACGGGCCCTGGTCTAACAGGGACAGGCTGATATCCCATATATATCTGATCTACGGGCCCTGGTCTAACGGGACAGGGTAATATCCCATATATATCTGATCTACGGGCCCTGGTCTAACGGGGACAGGCTGATATCCGATATATATCTGATTTACGGGCCCTGGTCTAACAGGGACAGGCTGATATCCAATATATATCTGATCTACAGGCCCTGGTCTAACGGGGACAGGCTGATATCCCATATATATCTGATCTACGGGCCCCGGTCTAATGGGGACAGGCTGATATCCCATATATATCTGATCTACGGGCCCTGGTCTAACAGGGACAGGCTGATATCCGATATATATCTGATCTATTGGCTCTGGTCTAACAGGGACAGGCTGATATCCCATATATATCTGATCTACGGGCCCTGGTCTAACAGGGACAGGCTGATATCCCATATATATCTGATCTACGGGCCCGGTCTAATGGGGACAGGCTGATATCCCATATATATCTGATCTACGGGCCCTGGTCTAACAGGGACAGGCTGATATCCCATATATATCTGATCTATGGCCCCTGGTTTAATGGGGACAGGCTTATATCCCATATATATATGATCTACGGGCCCTGGTCTAACAGGGACAGGGTAATATCCCATATATATCTGATCTACGGGCCCTGGTCTAACAGGGACAGGCTGATATCCCATATATATCTGATCTACGGGCCCTGGTCTAACAGGGACAGGCTGATATCCCATATATATCTGATCTACGGGCCCTGGTCTAACAGGACAGGCTGATATCCCATATATATCTGATCTACGGGCCCTGGTCTAACAGGGACAGGCTGATATCCCATATATATCTGATCTACGGGCCCTGGTCTAACGGGGACCGGCTGATATCCCATATATATCTGATCTACGGGCCCTGGTCTAACAGGGACAGGCTGATATCCGATATATATCTGATCTATGGGCCCTGGTCTAACAGGGACAGGGTAATATCCCATATATATCTGATCTACGGGCCCTGGTCTAACAGGGACAGGCTGATATCCCATATATCTGATCTACGGGCCCTGGTCTAACAGGGACAGGCTGATATCCCATATATATCTGATCTACAGGCCCTGGTCTAACGGGGACAGGCTGATATCCCATATATATCTGATCTACGGGCCCCGGTCTAATGGGGACAGGCTGATATCCGATATATATCTGATCTACAGGCCCTGGTCTAACGGGGACAGGCTGATATCCCATATATATCTGATCTACGGGCCCTGGTCTAATGGGGACAGGCTGATATCCCATATATATCTGATCTACAGGCCCTGGTCTAACGGGGACAGGCTGATATCCCATATCTGATCTACGGGCCCTGGTCTAATGGGGACAGGCTGATATCCGATATATATCTGATCTACGGGCCCTGGTCTAACGGGGACAGGCTGATATCCGATATATATCTGATCTACGGGCCGTGGTCTAACGGGGACAGGCTGATATCCCATATATATCTGATCTACGGGCCCTGGTCTAACAGGGACAGGCTGATATCCCATATATATCTGACCTACGGGCCCTGGTCTAACAGGGACAGGCTGATATCCCATATATATCTGATCTACGGGCCCTGGTCTAACAGGGACAGGCTGATATCCCATATATATCTGATCTACAGGCCCTGGTCTAACGGGGACAGGCTGATATCCCATATATATCTGATCTACAGGCCCTGGTCTAACAGGGACAGGCTGATATCCCATATATATCTGATCTACGGGCCCTGGTCTGACGGGGACAGGCTGATATCCGATATATATCTGATCTACGGGCCCTGGTCTAACAGGGACAGGCTGATATCCCATATATATCTGATCTACGGGCCCTGGTCTGACGGGGACAGGCTGATATCACATATATATCTGATCTACGGGCCCTGGTCTAACAGGGACAGGCTGATATCCCATATATATCTGATCTACAGGCCCTGGTCTAACGGGGACAGGCTGATATCCCATATATATCTGATCTGCGGGCCCTGGTCTAATGGGGACAGGCTGATATCCCATATATATCTGATCTACGGGCCCTGGTCTAACAGGGACAGGCTGATATCCCATATATATCTGATCTACGGGCTCTGGTCTAACAGGGACAGGCTGATATCCCATATATATCTGATCTACGGGCCCTGGTCTAACGGGGACAGGCTGATATCCCATATATATCTGATCTACGGGCCCTGGTCTAACAGGGACAGGCTGATATGCGATATATATCTGATCTACGGGCCCTGGTCTAACGGGGACAGGCTGATATCCCATATATATCTGACCTACGGGCCCTGGTCTAACAGGGACAGGCTGATGTCCCATATATATCTGATCTATGGCCCTGGTTTAATGGGGACAGGCTTATATCCCATATATATCTGATCTACGGGCCCTGGTCTAACGGGGACAGGCTGATATCCCATATATATCTGATCTACGGGCCCTGGTCTAACAGGGACAGGCTGATATGCGATATATATCTGATCTACGGGCCCTGGTCTAACGGGGACAGGCTGATATCCCATATATATCTGACCTACGGGCCCTGGTCTAACAGGGACAGGCTGATGTCCCATATATATCTGATCTATGGCCCCTGGTTTAATGGGGACAGGCTTATATCCCATATATATCTGATCTACGGGCCCTGGTCTAACAGGGACAGGGTAATATCCCATATATATCTGATCTACGGGCCCTGGTCTAACAGGGACAGGCTGATATCCCATATATATCTGATCTACGGGCCCTGGTCTAACAGGGACAGGCTGATATAGCATATATATCGGACCTAAAGGCCCTGGTCTAACAGGGACAGGCTGATATCCCATATATATATCTGATCTACGGCCCTGGTCTAACAGGGACAGGCTGATATCCGATACATATCTGATCTACGGGCCCTGGTCTAATGGGAACAGGCTGATATCCCATATATATCTGATCTACGGGCCCTGGTCTAATGGGGAGAGGCTGATATCCCATATATATCTGATCTACGGGCCCTGGTCTAACGGGGACAGGCTGATATCCCATATATATCTGATCTACGGGCCCTGGTCTAATGGGAACAGGCTGATATCCCATATATATCTGATCTACGGGCCCTGGTCTAATGGGGAGAGGCTGATATCCCATATATATCTGATCTACGGGCCCTGGTCTAACGGGGACAGGCTGATATCCCATATATATCTGATCTACGGGCCCTGGTCTAATGGGGACAGGCTGATATCCCATATATATCTGATCTACGGGCCCTGGTCTAACAGGGACCGGCTGATATCCCATATATATCTGATCTACGGGCCCTGGTCTAACAGGGACAGGCTGATATCCCATATATATCTGATCTACGGGCCCTGGTCTAACAGGGACAGGCTGATATCCCATATATATCTGATCTACGGGCCCTGGTCTAACGGGGACAGGGTAATATCCCATATATATCTGATCTACGGGCCCTGGTCTAACGGGGACAGGCTGATATCCGATATATATCTGATCTACGGGCCCTGGTCTAACAGGGACAGGCTGATATCTATATCTGATCTACAGGCCCTGGTCTAACGGGGACAGGCTGATATCCCATATATATCTGATCTACGGGCCCTGGTCTAATGGGGACAGGCTGATATCCCATATATATCTGATCTACGGGCCCTGGTCTAACAGGGACAGGCTGATATCCGATATATATCTGATCTATTGGCCCTGGTCTAACAGGGACAGGCTGATATCCCATATATATCTGATCTACGGGCCCTGGTCTAACAGGGACAGGCTGATATCCCATATATATCTGATCTATTGGCTCTGGTCTAACAGGGACAGGCTGATATCCCATATATATCTGATCTACGGGCCCTGGTCTAACAGGGACAGGCTGATATCCCATATATATCTGATCTATGGCCCCTGGTTTAATGGGGACAGGCTGATATCCCATATATATATGATCTACGGGCCCTGGTCTAACAGGGACAGGCTGATATCCCATATATATCTGATCTATGGCCCCTGGTTTAACAGGGACAGGCTTATATCCCATATATATCTGATCTACGGGCCCTGGTCTAACAGGGACAGGCTGATATCCCATATATATCTGATCTACGGGCCCTGGTCTAACAGGACAGGCTGATATCCCATATATATCTGATCTACGGGCCCTGGTCTAACAGGGACAGGCTGATATCCCATATATATCTGATCTACGGGCCCTGGTCTAACGGGGACCGGCTGATATCCCATATATATCTGATCTACGGGCCCTGGTCTAACAGGGACAGGCTGATATCCGATATATATCTGATCTATGGGCCCTGGTCTAACAGGGACAGGGTAATATCCCATATATATCTGATCTACGGGCCCTGGTCTAACAGGGACAGGCTGATATCCCATATATATCTGATCTACGGGCCCTGGTCTAACAGGGACAGGCTGATATCCCATATATATCTGATCTACAGGCCCTGGTCTAACGGGGACAGGCTGATATCCCATATATATCTGATCTACGGGCCCCGGTCTAATGGGGACAGGCTGATATCCCATATATATCTGATCTACGGGCCCTGGTCTAACGGGGACCGGCTGATATCCCATATATATCTGATCTACGGGCCCTGGTCTAACAGGGACAGGCTGATATCCGATATATCTGATCTACGGGCCCTGGTCTAACAGGGACAGGCTGATATCCCATATATATCTGATCTACGGGCCCTGGTCTAACAGGGACAGGCTGATATCCCATATATATCTGATCTACGGGCCCTGGTCTAACGGGGACCGGCTGATATCCCATATATATCTGATCTACGGGCCCTGGTCTAACAGGGACAGGCTGATATCCGATATATATCTGATCTATGGGCCCTGGTCTAACAGGGACAGGCTGATATCCCATATATATCTGATCTACGGGCCCTGGTCTAACGGGGACAGGCTGATATCCCATATATATCTGATCTACGGGCCCTGGTCTAACGGGGACAGGCTGATATCCCATATATATCTGATCTACGGGCCCTGGTCTAACAGGGACAGGCTGATATCCGATATATATCTGATCTACGGGCCCTGGTCTAACAGGGACAGGCTGATATCCCATATATATCTGATCTACGGGCCCTGGTCTAACGGGGACAGGCTGATATCCCATATATATCTGACCTACGGGCCCTGGTCTAACAGGGACAGGCTGATATCCCATATATATCTGATCTATGGCCCCTTGTTTAATGGGGACAGGCTTATATCCCATATATATCTGATCTACGGGCCCTGGTCTAACAGGGACAGGGTAATATCCCATATATATCTGATCTACGGGCCTGGTCTAACAGGGACAGGCTGATATCCCATATATATCTGATCTACGGGCCCTGGTCTAACGGGGACAGGCTGATATCCCATATATATCTGATTTACGGGCCCTGGTCTAACAGGGACAGGCTGATATCCCATATATATCTGATTTACGGGCCCTGGTCTAACAGGGACAGGCTGATATCCCATATATATCTGATCTACGGGCCCTGGTCTAACGGGGACAGGCTGATATCCCATATATATCTGATCTACGGGCCCTGGTCTAACGGGGACAGGCTGATATCCCATATATATCTGATTTACGGGCCCTGGTCTAACAGGGACAGGCTGATATTCAATATATATCTGATCTACAGGCCCTGGTCTAACAGGGACAGGCTGCTATCCCATTTTATATCTGACCTACGGGCCCTGGTCTAACAGGGACAGGCAGATATCCCATATATATCTGATCTATGGCCCCTGGTTTAATGGGGACAGGCTTATATCCCATATATATCTGATCTACGGGCCCTGGTCTAACAGGGACAGGGTAATATCCCATATATATCTGATCTACGGGGCCCTGGTCTAACAAGGACAGGCTGATATCCCATATATATTGATCTATGGGCCCTGGTCTAACAGGGACAGGCTGATATCCCATATATATCGGACCAAAGGCCCTGGTCTAACAGGGACAGGCTGATATAGCATATATATCTGATCTACGGGCCCTGGTCTAACGGGGACAGGCTGATATCCCATATATATCGGACCTAAAGGCCCTGGTCTAACAGGGACAGGCTGATATAGCATATATATCTGATCTACGGGACCTTGTCTAACAGGGACAGGCTGATATCCCATATATATCTGATCTACGGGACCTTGTCTAACAGGGACAGGCTGATATCCCATATATATCTGATCTACGGGCCCTGGTCTAACGGGGACAGGCTGATATCCCATATATATCTGATCTACGGGCCCTGGTCTAACAGGGACAGGCTGAAATCCCATATATATCGGACCTAAAGGCCCTGGTCTAACAGGGACAGGCTGATATAGCATATATATCGGACCTAAAGGCCCTGGTCTAACAGGGACAGGCTAATATCCCATATATATATATCTGATCTACGGGCCCTAGTCTAACAGGGACAGGCTGATATCCCATATATATCTGATCTACGGGCCCTGGTCTAACAGGGACAGGCTGATATCCAATATCTATCTGATCTACGGGCCCTGGTCTAACAGGGACAGGCTGATATCCCATATATATCTGATCTACGGGCCCTGGTCTAACGGGGACAGGCTGATATCCGATATATATCTGATCTACGGGCCCCGGTCTAACAGGGACAGGCTGAAATCCCATATATATCGGACCTAAAGGCCCTGGTCTAACAGGGACAGGCTGATATAGCATATATATCGGACCTAAAGGCCCTGGTCTAACAGGGACAGACTGATATCCCATATATATCAGACCTAAAGGCCCTGGTCTAACAGGGACAGGCTGATATAGCATATATATCTGATCTACGGGACCTTTTCTAACAGGGACAGGCTGATATCCCATATATATCTGATCTACGGGCCCTGGTCTAACGGGGACAAGCTGATATCCCATATATATCTGATCTACGGGCCCTGGTCTAACAGGGACAGGCTGAAATCCCATATATATCGGACCTAAAGGCCCTGGTCTAACAGGGACAGGCTAATATCCGATATATATCTGATCTACGGGCCCCGGTCTAACAGGGACAGGCTGAAATCCCATATATATTGGACCTAAAGGCCCTGGTCTAACAGGGACAGGCTGATATAGCATATATATCGGACCTAAAGGCCCTGGTCTAACAGGGACAGGCTAATATCCCATATATATATCTGATCTACGGGCCCTGGTCTAACAGGGACAGGCTGAAATCCCATATATATCGGACCTAAAGGCCCTGGTCTAACAGGGACAGGCTGATATCCGATATATATCTGATCTACGGGCCCTGGTCTAACAGGGACAGGCTGAAATCCCATATATATCGGACCTAAAGGCCTGGTCTAACAGGGACAGACTGATATCCCATATATATCGGACCTTAAGGCCCTTGTCTAACAGGGACAGGCTAATATCCCATATATATATCTGATCTACGGGCCTAGTCTAACAGGGACAGGCTGATATCCCATATATATCTGATCTACGGGCCCTGGTCTAACAGGGACAGGCTGATATCCCAAATATATCTGATCTACGGGCCTGGTCTAACGGGGACAGGCTGATATCCCATATATATCTGATCTACGGGCCCTGGTCTAACGGGGACAGGCTGATATCCCATATATATCTGATCTACGGGCCTGGTCTAACAGGGACAGGCTGAAATCCCATATATATCGGACCTAAAGGCCCTGGTCTAACAGGGACAGGCTGATATAGCATATATATCGGACCTAAAGGCCCTGGTCTAACAGGGACAGGCTGATATCCCATATATATCGGACCTAAAGGCCCTGGTCTAACAGGGACAGGCTGATATCAATATATATCTGATCTACGGGCCTGGTCTAACAGTGACAGGCTGATATCCCATATATATCTGATCTACGGGCCCTGGTCTAACGGGGACAGGCTGATATCCGATATATATCTGATCTACTGGGCCCTGGTCTAACAGGGACAGGCTGAAATCCCATATATATCTGATCTACGGGCCCTGGTCACAATGGGGACAGGCTGATATCCGATATATATCTGATCTACGGGCCCTGGTCTAACAGGGACAGGCTGAAATCCCATATATATCGGACCTAAAGGCCCTGGTCTAACAGGGACAGGCTGATATAGCATATATATCGGACCTAAAGGCCCTGGTCTAACAGGGACAGACTGATATCCCATATATATAGGACCTAAAGGCCCTGGTCTAACAGGGACAGGCTGATATAGCATATATATCTGATCTACGGGACCTTGTCTAACAGGGACAGGCTGATATCCCATATATATCTGATCTACGGGCCCTGGTCTAACAGGGACAGGCTGATATCCCATATATATCTGATCTACGGGCCCTGGTCTAACGGGGACAGGCTGATATCCCATATATATCTGATCTATGGGCCCTGGTCTAACAGGGACAGGGTAATATCCCATATATATCTGATCTACGGGCCCTGGTCTAACAGGGACAGGCTGATATCCCATATATATCTGATCTATGGGCCCTGGTCTAACAGGGACAGGGTAATATCCCATATATATCGGACCAAAAGGCCCTGGTCTAACAGGGACAGGCTGATATAGCATATATATCTGATCTACGGGCCCTGGTCTAACGGGGACAGGCTGATATCCCATATATATCGGACCTAAAGGCCCTGGTCTAACAGGGACAGGCTGATATAGCATATATATCTGATCTACGGGACCTTGTCTAACAGGGACAGGCTGATATCCCATATATATCTGATCTACGGGCCCTGGTCTAACGGGGACAGGCTGATATCCCATATATATCTGATCTACGGGCCCTGGTCTAACGGGGACAGGCTGATATCCCATATATATCTGATCTACGGGCCCTGGTCTAACAGGGACAGGCTGAAATCCCATATATATCGGACCTGAAGGCCCTGGTCTAACAGGGACAGGCTGATATCCCATATATCGGACATAAAGGCCCTGGTCTAACAGGGAAAGGCTAATATCCCATATATATATCTGATCTACGGGCCCTAGTCTAACAGGGACAGGCTGAAATCCCATATATATCGGACCTAAAGGCCCTGGTCTAACAGGGACAGGCTGATATAGCATATATATCGGACCTAAAGGCCCTGGTCTAACAGTGACAGGCTGATATCCCATATATATCGGACCTAAAGGCCCTGGTCTAACAGGGACAGGCTGATATAGCATATATATCGGACCAAAAGGCCCTGGTCTAACAGGGACAGGCTGATATAGCATATATATCTGATCTACGGGCCCTGGTCTAACGGGGACAGGCTGATATCCCATATATATCGGACCTAAAGGCCCTGGTCTAACAGGGACAGGCTGATATAGCATATATATCTGATCTACGGGACCTGGTCAAACAGGGACAGGCTGATATAGCATATATATCTGATCTACGGGACCTGGTCTAACAGGGACAGGCTGATATCCCATATATATCTGATCTACGGGACCTGGTCTAACAGGGACAGGCTGATATAACATATATATCTGATCTACGGGCCCTGGTCTAACAGGGACAGGCTGATATAGCATATATATCTGATCTACGGGACCTGGTCTAACAGGGACAGGCTGATATCCCATATATATCTGATCTACGGGCCCTGGTCTAACGGGGACAGGCTGATATCCCATATATATCTGATCTACGGGCCCTGGTCTAACAGGGACAGGCTGAAATCCCATATATATCGGACCTAAAGGCCCTGGTCTAACAGGGACAGGCTGATATCCCATATATATCGGACCTAAAGGCCCTGGTCTAACAGGGACAGGCTAATATCCCATATATATCTGATCTACGGGCCCTGGTCTAACGGGGACAGGCTGATATCCCATATATATCTGATCTACGGGCCCTGGTCTAACAGGGACAGGGTAATATCCCATATATATCTGATCTACGGGCCCTGGTCTAACAGGGACAGGCTGATATCCCATATATATCTGATCTACGGGCCCTGGTCAAACAGGGACAGGCTGATATCCCATATATATCGGACCTAAAGGCCCTGGTCTAACAGGGACAGGCTGATATAGCATATATATCTGATCTACGGGCCCTGGTCTAACAGGGACAGGCTGATATCCAATATATATCTGATCTACGGGCCCTGGTCTAACAGGGACAGGCTGATATCCCATATCTGACCGAAGGGCCCTGGTCTAACAGGGACAGGCTGATATCCCATATATATCTGATCTATGGCCCCTGGTTTAATGGGGATAGGCTTATATCCCATATATATCTGATCTACGGGCCCTGGTCTAACAGGGACAGGGTAATATCCCATATATATCTGATCTACGGGACCTGGTCTAACAGGGACAGGCTTATATCCCATATATATCTGATCTACGGGCCCTGGTCAAACAGGGACAGGCTGATATCCCATATATATCGGACCCTAAAGGCCCTGGTCTAACAGGGACAGGCTGATATAGCATATATATCTGATCTACGGGACCTGGTCTAACAGGGACAGGCTGATATCCATATATATCTGATCTACGGGACCTGGTCTAACAGCGACAGGCTGATATCCCATATATATCTGATCTACGGGCCCTGGTCTAACAGGGACAGGCTGATATAGCATATATATCTGATCTACGGGACCTTGTCTAACAGGGGACAGGCTGATATCCCATATATATCTGATCTACGGGACCTGGTCTAACAGGGACAGGCTGATATAACATATATCTGATCTACGGGCCCTGGTCTAACAGGGACAGGCTGATATCCCATATATATCTGATCTACGGGCCCTGGTCTAACAGGGACAGGCTGATATCCCATATATATCGGACCTAAAGGCCCTGGTCTAACAGGGACAGGCTGATATAGCATATATATCTGATCTACGGGCCCTGGTCTAACGGGGACAGGCTGATATCCCATATATATCGGACCTAAAGGCCCTGGTCTAACAGGGACAGGCTGATATCCCATATATATCGGACCTAAAGGCCCTGGTCTAACAGGGACAGGCTGATATAGCATATATATCTGATCTACGGGCCCTGGTCTAACGGGGACAGGCTGATATCCCATATATATCGGACCTAAAGGCCCTGGTCTAACTTGGACAGGCTGATATAGCATATATATCTGATCTACGGGACCTGGTCTAACAGGGACAGGCTGATATCCCATATATATCTGATCTACGGGCCCTGGTCTAACGGGGACAGGCTGATATCCCATATATATCTGATCTACAGGCCCTGGTCTAACGGGGACAGGCTGATATCCCATATATATCTGATCTACGGGCCCTGGTCTAACGGGGACATGCTGATATCCCATATATATCTGATCTACGGGCCCTGGTCTAACGGGGACAGACTGATATCCCATATGTATCTGATCTACGGGCGCTGGTCTAACGGGGACAGGCTGATATCCCAAATATATCTGATCTACGGGCCCTGGTCTAACAGGGACAGGCTGATATAGCATATATATCTGATCTACGGGCCCTGGTCTAACGGGGACAGGGTGATATCCCATATATCTGATCTACAGGCCCTGGTCTAACGGGGACAGGCTGATATCCCATATATATCTGATCTACAGGCCTGGTCTAACGGGGAGAGGCTGATATCCCATATATATCTGATCTACGGGCCCTGGTCTAACGGGGACAGGCTGATATCCCATATATATCTGATCTACGGGCCCTGGTCTAACGGGGACAGGCTGATATCCCATATATATCTAATCTACGGGCCCTGGTCTAACGGGGACAGGCTGATATCACATATATATCTTATCTACGGGCCCTGGTCGAACGGGGACAGGCTGATATCCCATATATATCTGATCTACGGGCCCTGGTCTAACGGGGACAGGCTGATATCCCATATATATCTGATCTACAGGCCCTGGTCTAACAGGGACAGGCTGATATCCCATATATATCTAATCTACAGGCCCTGGTCTAACAGGGACAGGCTGATATCCCATATATATCTGACCGAAGGGCCCTGGTCTAACGGGGACAGGCTGATATCCCATATATATCTGATCTACGGGCCCTGGTCTAACAGGGACAGGCTGATATCCGATATATATCTGATCTACGGCCCTGGTCTAACAGGGACAGGCTGATATCCCATATATCTGATCTACGGGCCCTGGTCTAATGGGGACAGGCTGATATCCCATATATATCTGACCTACGGGCCCTGGTCTAACAGGGACAGGCTGATATCCCATATATATCTGATCTATG